>NW_014555972.1:4862320-4960755 GCF_001313825.1 Dinoponera quadriceps | reverse complement strand
TGGGCGGGCGGGCCGACCGACCTCAACGAGACCGAAAGTGAGAATTTTAGCGCCTACCAAGGCTGCCCAAACGCAGCCACTCGGATAAACACGCACGGCGATCGCCGGCCGCCATTGACATTCAAACGTACAACCACCGGGACCCACCGTGGCGGCGAGGTGGAAAAAAAAATTAGCGGGGGGGGGAACTGCGAGGGAACGGCGGATGACGACGACTACGGCGGCGAAGAAGAAGACGAAGAAGAGAACGAGGGAAAAGAACGAGAGGAGGAAACCTTCGAGACGGAGGGGGAGAGGCGGCGTCGGCGGTGGTACATCGATTTCCTGACCTTGAAAAAAAAGCTGCGCCGATTGTTGTTCGGGATTACTTGCAACTTTTTCGAAGAAGCGAGAAAGAGAGAGAGAGAGAAAGAGGAGGAGGATGGCAACCGATGCCGGTGACGACGACGACAACGGGGCGGAGGACTGCACGCGGATTCTCTGCCTTGTTTTTCGGGCGTCGGTGCACGACGCTCGAGAATAAGCATCGTAAAGATCGAAATTGCTTCTCGGAACGTTTCGACTCTCGCCAGATGAATCTCTTAAAATATACCCGAAATTCCACGTCCGTCCAATATTTGCACGGACGTGCCGGCAGGATATATATCCGCGGGTTGCACCCGCGCCCCTTTTAAACCCCCGGCCTTCCCGAGCTGAGAGAGACGACGCTGCAGTCTTCGGGGCCATGTGGACGATGTTTTTTATCGTTGCAGGGCGGCTCGATCGAGAGAAAAATCACGCGTAGTCGCGACTCGCGGGGGACCCCTTCGCGACATATTTAGAAATAGGAGTCGCGGGTCGGCTGGGTGAGAAAGGAAGAGAAACGAGCGAGTGTGAAATGTTGCCTTTAAAAGTTGCTTTAAACAAAATAGCGCGTATCGTTGAAGAAGAATAATCGCGCGTGATCGTGAGCTGCGCGGGACTCCTTGGTGATGTTTTAAAAAAAATAGAACTCTGTCGATCGATCGAGTGGAGAAAGAAAAACAATGAACGCGTAAGGCTGCGTTGAAAAAAGCGCGTATCGCTGGTACACCGAGGGGAAAAATATTGGGTATTTGCACAACGTTTTTATCGTCATAGTGAAAGAACTATAGCCGGGAGAACCGTTTTTCAGACAAGTAATAATAATTTTACGTGCATATTGCTACTACCGATTTTGTGATTGAAGCCGAAAACGAATGTATTTGAGGCCGGAAAATAATGTATAATTTCCCTCGGTATAAGAAAGATCACGCGTAATCGCGGTGTTTAGAAACGGTACTCGGCTGGCCGATTGGAAGGAATGTGGCAAAAAGTACAAAGTTGCATTTTAAAAAAAAGTAGAAGTGCACTCGCATATCGCTGATAAGAATAGCGATAAGCCATTGTCGTCGTATCTCCGTTGCGTAACAGCGACGATTCGGCGACGTAAACGCGCGCGCACACACACACACACACACACACCCATACAGCTGTCTTTCATGAGACAATGACAATTCCCCGGTATCGCGCTCGCGGATACATAGAGACAATTAGTACATCGCCGGTAATTGCTTTGACAAACGCGTCGTGAGAGCGTCGATTTTATACTAGAACAAAGACGCGGATGGACGACTGTGACGGGTATCTAGGTGATTCGTCTCACTTCGCGAGCTGAAGCCGGGGGGGCCGCGAGACGCGCGCGCGCTCTCTCATCTCTTTGTACGATATCGAATTTTGCCGTTGGGTCGGCTTGCACAACCCGAAAATCTGGGTTAACTAAACTTAGATTACCGATCCGCCGTTTCCGTCTGACCGTCCATACGGCCCCGCACCGGACAGAGAAGGAGGGTGTTTCGTTAGTCGCGATCAACCGCGTCGATCGCGAGCGATACTCGCGAAAAATGACGGAAAGATATGTGCGTGCGCTTAGACGCGGCGCGAGAGAGAGAGAGAGAGAGAGAGGGAGAGAAATCAATATAAAATCTAGCGCCGATCCGTGACGCGTCACTTCGTGACCCGTCAGATGATCCCGAGTCGAAATCTTAATTCTGCATTAAGTCTACTTAGTTTCACGCCAAGTCTTCGAGAAGACCTTTGAAGACTTAATGTACGATTACAATTTCACGTTTACGCTACTGATTACACGTCAGAAGGAGGGGGGCCGGTCGCGATCTTCCACCAGGCGCGATAAATAACGAAAAATACAATACTGGAGCAGCCGCTGGAAGATCCGCCATGTGACAAAAGAAATCTTCATTTTATATTTTCTTATTCTTAAATTGATATATCTTCGAGCTGATTGATTTTTCAAGCGATCCATCCCGACGTCTTACCTTGTGCGGTCCACGGGAAATAGTGGCTCGTCAAGATGACCCCACGGAACGATTCGGATCAGCCAGGCCTGATCCGTAGGGTCAGCTCGAGGTCGCGATCGCGTAATTCGAGCTTCACATCCGTCTGCATGACCGACCAGACCGCCGTATGACCGATTCCATCGTCCGGCTGGCGCTCCGTTATTTCACGCTCTTGGTATAAGGGCAATGAATGAAAACTTGTCGGCCTATTTTCCCGAACGACGGCGAGACGCGTCTCGCGAGAGAGAGGGAGAGAGAGAGAGAGAGAGAGACCCTCTGCGCTCCCCGTTTGTAGATCGAGAGTCCTCGAGTGAAAGTAGAACCTTCCTTCTCTAAGGTAAACTGGTGTGCGCTTGCTTGCTTGCCGGCCGGCCGGCCGGCTGGCTGGCAAACAGACGGAGAAACGGCATTATCAGGAAGGAAAAAAAGAGCGAGGGAGACGGCGAGAGAAGCGCTTGCCTTCTGCGAGGAGGTGAACTGGTGTGTACGCGTTCGTGAAGAACGCGGAGAAACGTCACGACACGAAGGTGGCGGAACTAGGGGGACGGAGAGAGAGAGAGAGAGAGAGTCGCATGCACAGAGTTCTCCGTTGAAACGATCGCTCTGGACAAATTATTACTAGGTGTGTGGCAAAAGTGTTTTACTCTTTTTTTCGCTTTATTTTCATGATAAGAGACGACTGGAAAATTTCGCGATGGGAGAGACAGCTTTTTGTGAATTCGAGAGCGATGAACCCGAGACAAACAAGATCTGATTTATTACCGCCGTTGAGATAAGAAACATGAACATAAGTGTCCGTCACAGTTGATAATTACTGCCTCGTGTCGAGAGTACGAGCTAAAGAAATTCGTCCGACTTCACTTCGCGTGTACTCGAAAGGTCAATTGCGTCTATAAAATCGGCACGGCCAGTAGGGAGTCGATTAAAAACGAGAGATGAAATATGGATGCATCTCAAATTACACTCCTCTGCCGTGTCTTTCATCATTCAATCGTCACTTTTGTGCAATCAATGGAAATGAACGAGCCAGCCGACGTGTGTAACGGTGAAGATGTAACGATCGCGAGGCAAGAGTAACGATCGAGCCATCGTTAATCATCGTCGAACCCCTTCGTGAATCTGCGAGAGAGAGAGAGAGAGAGAAAGAGAGAGTTCGCGAACGAAAAGAGGAGACGTCGACGAGACATCGGGTCACCTCGTAGATCCGCGTAGTTCGTAGTTAGGAGAAAGAATCACAATTCCTGAGAGACTCGGACCAAAATTCATTGACAAGAAACGATATCTCTGTGATCGTGAGAACACTCAACTGTGTGATATAAAACGCGGTTGAAACAACTTGAGAGCGATTGATTGAACAGAAACTTCCCGCTCGTACCCGAAATTTTAGTCCTTTAAGTCTAATTTAATCCCATCCTAAGTGCCCAAAGATCTTCTATTGCGCTCCTTTAATGCTATGAATAGGGAAGTTATTGCCGTTTCCTCCGCTCGGAGACTTAAGGTAGAATTTAAAATCGCGGGTGCAATCGAGCTTCTACCTGTTCGTCCGACTTGCGAGCGACGGAAAATCCAGTCGCACTAACGGAGTTGTTTTCTCCATGCGCGAAAGAGCCGGCGTGTGCACGCGCTGCGTTGCGTTTACGCACTTGCGGGTCGTACGACACGCTGGTGACGGCCGGGGCGCCGCGCAGAAAAACGTAAAGCAGCGAATGACAAGCGAGTCGATCGATCACGGTCTCGAGAATTTCAACATGATGATAGTCCCACGTTCTCGATTACTCTCGGATGCGACTGACCGATTCGCTCAGGGCTTTCGCATACAAATTGCAGTCGTGTAACCGTAAAACGTAAATTTCAGCCGAGAAGCCAATCAAGATATTGCTTTAGCTTTGTGTACCTGTCGAATGTGACTACTTAAAGTGTCCCGTAAATTTCATTCAATCGTAGCGTAAGATAGAAACCAGAAAAATGTCACAGCGACGACCAAGCGGAATCTGTTAACGTTTCCTATTCAGAATCGAACGTTTGAAACGTTACACTTCCAACCAGAACCTACGTAGATTTCCCAATTAGAGTCGAATTCTGGGAAGTCAAAACTTGAGATTCTGATTAGATCCCGGCAAATTTTCTATTCTACTTTATATCGTGTAACTAGGATTTCAACCAGCTGAATCCCAGTTACTTCTGGCTTGCGATCAGATTTACCGTCAGTTCGGTCTCCTTTTGGAGCACACAAACCTGAAGCAACGTCCCGATTTGTCCTTTGATTTAAGGTCGCGCCTCATGTTTATGGCTACGTCAATTTGCGTGCGGAAGCCCTCCACGCCAACGTTTCACCGCTTACGTGCCCATTTTCCATGTGCCATCCGCTTTAGTTACGGCGGCCGTTCGTCCGCCACGTTCCCTCGGACGTTTGACGAGTTCCCGGGTGTGACCGGTCGGTCTCTTCTCGCGGGGCGCGTTGGTGTAGGTAAAGGATGCGCGACCACCTCGCCCGGTTCAGCGCCGTAGCTCTTTCTCTCCTCTCTTTCTCCCTTCCCTTTCTCTCCTGGGGCCTCTAACTAGGTCCCTTTGCGAATGGTGCTCGTGCGAGGCCGGTACGAGACCCTTATTACCGCTCCTTGTTAAGCCGCTTCCACGTGTGAGGCGCTGGCCTTACGAGCCAGTCGTGGTTATTGGGGAGCTTCACCTCGAGTTCACCGAAGTCGCGCGCTCTCCTTCGTGCACGTGCACACCCGCAGACGGAATGCGAGAAAGAGAGAGAGAGAGAGAGAGAGAGAAGGTACGATAGGACGATATACGGGTCACACGAGTGCTTCGCTTTCGAGAATACGACGCCTAGTGTATTGTAATCGTTACTATCGGTGCGAACGCGCGCCGATGACAAGGAAAGGTGCACGCAACGAAATGTGCAACGAAATGTGCGTGCGAAGGAATGTGGGGAACCAGGAACAACGTCGTGTGTCCGGCATTCCTTTATTAACGAGCCCGCCCCGCTCGCCGCAAGCGCATCTCGCGTATCCTTGATGTGCCCATCGGCATATTGCCTTTCGCCAGCAAATATATATATATATATATATATATATTCCAGAAAGGCGGGGGAGGGTTTGAATCGCGCGCTAATTGCACGCTCTTGCGATGCGAGAGTGTAAAGTGCGTTCCGCTGTTACGTCGCGGGGATACCCCGCGGGAGTGCAGGACACGGGGTCGAGGATAACTGTACAGCGGTCATAATGACTGTGCGGTATTAAACGCGAACCAGGGATATCGCGTTTCTGCGACTCAGCCTTATTGATGCTATTGTGGGTATCGGTTTGCGTTACAACGTCATCGGCGCACGCGCTATGTATGTACTTGTACTATCGAGATGCCAGGGAATAAACCCCTCGACGACTACGCCCGCACTCCAAATCGGGGACCGTCCGCGCGTTTCCGACTGTTCCATCAGGCCGATGCGCTGCGTAATTAACATTTTGCCGACCGACGAGTCTCGGCAGCACGGTTAGACAGTACCTAAAGAGTCGAGCATCCCTCTCGTGCATTACAATCTGCGCTTTTTTTTTTTTCTACGTAGCCTTTTATACAGTTCCTGTAACGTCACGATCTTAAACTGTTGTTTATTTATTCGTTCATTCATCAACGGGAAAAGTTTTCTTCTAGAAAAAGGAAAAGAAGATATATGTAAAGAAATGTGGAAAAGAAAAGGGGGGGGGGAGGCGGGGAAATGTTGAAGCCCCGATTGTCGAGCGCGCTATTTTGATTTCTCGCGCGCCTCTCACGCAAAACCCGCGGAAATTCGAGGAGGCATTAGCGATCTCGGGGCGCGTTTTCTTGAAACACGAACGGAGACGAGACGCGTTGTCTAGCCGCGGTAATAAGCGCAATAAGCGGCGTTGCTGCACGCGAACTGTGTCACACACAAACACACATATACACAAAGAGCCACTCTCGAATGCGGGTCTCGAGCGAGAAGCGGAAGGAACATTTGCTTCGCGGGCGGATGTAAGACGTGGGAAGGTGGGAAAATAATAGGAATCGTCCGAGTGCGACATCAGCGGAATGACTTGGCAATAATACAATGTTGCAGTGCCTCCCGCGGCCTACTTCCGGCAAGGAATTCTAATCCGTAATGCGGTACTGCGGCGTTCCCGATACCGTCGCGCCGCCGAACAAAACGATATCGTGCACGTATCGCGCTTTCTAAAATACGAAATGCTCCTCTTTCTCTCACGAGAGAGAGAGAGAGAGAGAGAGGGAGAGACATAGATAGATATCTCTACCTATATCAATATCACGATGGAGAAAGACACTTTAGCTTATCGCTCGTGAGATACCGGCTACCTTGTTACCCTCACTAATTAAAAGAGGATTCTAAGTTGGCCGGGGAAATGATCCGTGCGTGAAAATGAGCGCAAAAGGCCGGCCTCTCTTTCTCTACGCGGAGGAAAAAATCGGTCTGACGAGGTGAATTTCTGTTGGCCGGGGGATCAGACGAAAACTCGATTGTCGGAACGGAAAAAGTCTTGTAGGAGATGCCCGAGTTGAAACTTCACTCCTGCTTTAAGTCTAATTTAGTTCTGCAAAATACTAAGTTATCGAAAAGTCTTCTATTGCGCTCCTAGATGCTACAAATGGGAGAACATATTTCCGTTTTTTCCACTCGAAGACTTAACGTGGAATTCAAAATGTCGGCTCGGATATCTCAGTCTAATTGTCCTCAGTTGCGTTCTCAAGCAGATTTCGACGCAGACACGTGGCCAGACGGAATGGATATATTTTCGGTCGCGTTTCACCGAGAGATATCGTTTCTCCTCTCACCGCATCCTCGTCTAATTGCCCCATTCGATAACACGGACTGAGCCCTCCCGTGTGCGATACACTGCGATTCCACTTTGATAACAAGAACAACGACAAGATCAACGCGTCGAGGAGTCAGCCGTTCTCTCTCGGCCGCGAGACGAGCCTCTCTACCGGGAGCTGTCGCACCAAGTCCTCCGCGAAAAGTCGCTGATTTACGACGGTCGCCTGTCCAACGGAGCGAGCGAATTGCACGGTCTCCGCCGGACGCGAGCCTGCCGAACTTTGACCCGATCGAAGTCGCGCGTCGCTTCGAAGATAGAAACCCACCACGTCGAGCACCGTACATCGCTTTCTCCTCCTCCTCCGTCACCGGCTACGATCTCTCGTATCCTTTTCCAAGCTAGAACCCGCAGTCGTCTTCGAGGCTGACCACCGGTCGATCGGAAAACCCTCGACGACGACGCGTCGTGTCGCGCATCGCGCTCGCTATTCTCCGGCGTGGGGAGACGGAGAGAAAGAGAAAGAGAGAGAGGGAGAAGTGCAGCGCGAGGGGTCGAAATTAACCGCATGCGAGTGCTCTAAACGAGCTATTACCATTGCCAGGGCGTTTACATGGTAGGTGGTGATTACACAGCGCATTCAACGCCGGGCGAGACCAGACACTCCCCCGAGTGCGATCGCGCGCGACTCGCACTCACACACGCAGATGTACGCACTCTCGCACGCAGTCCCGCGCTCAATTATGCGCGCCTTCTCCGCCAGTGGCTTGACGTATGCTACACGTATGCATGTTCATCCGTCTCCAGGGGTCCGGATGTTCCGCTTTTCTCTCTCTTTCTCTCTCGTTAAATCTCTCCTTTTGTTTCTCTCTCCTTTTATCTCACTTTCCCGCTCTTTTTTTCTTTCTCTCTCTCTCTCTCTCTTCCTACACATACATACCAAAACACTCTCTCTCTCTCTCTCGCTCTCTTTCCCTCTGCGTTCTCCCTCGTCGAACGTCCACCTATCGCGAGCCAGTGACGAAGAATTAATTGCGCCGGAGTCCTTGGCGCTTCTCCTCGCGGACGGACGGACGCGACGTGGGGCGATCCTCTTTGTTCGTCCGAACGTGGCTTCCCGTATCGGCGCGCCGAGAATGCGCGCGTACGTGTGCGTGTGCTACGTGCGCTCGCGCGGGTGCATCGGGTGTGAGAACATGCACACACGCACCGTTGCCCCCGGCCGCACACTCGCGGCGGGCCGCGGGGGCCGGCGAAATGCAGCCAACGACGACGACGACGTCGAGAGTCTTTCGGACCCACGGACTGCGCAGGATTTGTTCTCGCGGGTCAAGGATGTCGGGTCTCCGCGCCTGCAATCCGATCGTAAGATAATCGCGAACTCCGAGAGCTTTTCGGTGTATTTCCGACGGAAACGTCGTGGGCGTCGCGCCCGACGACGATCGCGATTACGAGGTGCCGCGATAACGCGCGCGACGTCTAATGCCGTATTTCGACGTTAAAAAGAGGTGATCATTACCGAGATTCGGTTGAATAGTTTCGACTAAATTGTTAATTTAATAAGTTGATCGTGATTCGCCTTAATTAACATGTTCTCTACCGATCGGACGTTTTTCTTCGACGATCCTCGGTCGACCGAACAACCGAAGTTTCTGACGATCGCGGAGAAAAATTATCACATTTTCCTTTAGATTTTATTATATTGACGCCTATGCTGCGAGAATCGTGAAAATTCAGGTCAGTATGTGCTACCGCGTGCTGTTCGCGAAATGCACGGTCTCTTCAAAGCCTCGTAAGGCGATTCGCGCGGTTGCCGATGCGTTAACACCGCCACGCTGATTTCCATTGGTCGTATGAAAGCACAAGTGACGCTCGAATAACCGGAGATACGGTAAATAAGTGCAATTAACGGTGCGTATACCTCTATACAAAATGTCAGCTCATTTCATCGGCTCGCTATTGGTCGTGCGTTTGATTCGTTACGTGTCATTGTTTGTCTTGTACACAGACTAATGAATCGCGGCGATATCATAATGTCGGTCATCAATGACTCCCCCCCCCCCCCCCCCNNNCCGGCACGGTATTGGTCCGATTCGCAATTCGCGCTACCTTGTTGTGCGAAATCGCGCTTGGAGGATCGTCTGAGAACGAGTGCTCTCCATTTAGCGGCACGAGTCCTTCCCTACGTCACGTTGCCGCGCGACTGCGTGTTGTTCGCGAGAGACCCTAAAAAAAGGGGGGAAAAAGAAGGAAGAAAATCACAACACGGACAGGCGACAAAAGATTCGCAATTTTCTCGTCGGGAGCTTAACGTCGCTTTTGCTTTAGAATTTTTCACGCTCGCGCCCTGTAACTCTCGCGAGTCGATTTCGCGTCCATCCCGCCGCACGAGAAGCGGTCACCGGGATGAAATTAATGCGTTATTCCTGGAACTGTAACACGGACGATTATTTACGAATCCGTTCTCTCTCGAAAATTTTCGACTGACCCTGAGAGAGAGAGACCGTCGGGCCATCGTCAAAGGTCCGTCCGGCGAGAGGAGAGAGAGATCCTTCTCTCCAGCAGGGGCAGAAAGGGGGATCAGGGCGATCCGTTGCAAGGCCCACTCCATTATATCCGAACAATGTAACAAATAACCTCATCAGACTATCTCAGACGCCATTGTGAGGCATCGTCCGGCGTTCGTTGGGGAATGCACCTCTGCTCGTTTTGTTTCGAAAGAAAAAAAAGAGATACCCGCTTAGAGAAGTTCTCTCTCTCTCTCTCTCTCTCTCTTTCGCTCTGCTCCATAAAGATCATCCGGCCGCTTCTCCGCCTCGCTAGCATTTTACGCCAGCGGTTATTTCATAATTCTCTCCACCGTAGCGCATTCGTTCACGTCGCGGCTACTATGCGAGCTTTTTCGCGCTGTCGGGAATTGCACGAAAATTCGAGATCCCGAGAGGTAACGTTCGCGTTTTCCTTTTTTTCCCTCCTACGGACCGAGCGAAGTCAGGCCGAACGTGAGCGCGGCGAACTCAAACGGAATTCTGCAAATGAGCGGGCCTAACGTCGGCAAGGAGGAGGAGGAGGAGGAAGGATCGCCGCCACCTTGGAGGCTCCGTCACCTTGTTGACTCGGCCATTGTTTAGGTCGCCGGCCACGCTTGTTGGAAGGCGACGTTCGGCGAGAACAAGAACGGCCTCTTGGCGCGGATCCACAACGTGGACGGACTAGCCAAGCGGGCTAGTCGCGCGATCAATTCCACCAACACCCACGCTGCGACTCCGCCGTGTATTCCCGCGCTCGTTATCGGACTTCCAGCTTTTTACCGCCGCCGCGTCTCCTTTATGTGTGTTAATCCGGCCAGCGTCCTTCAAATCTCAGGTTTATCGGGAATCGGGTGTAAGAAAGAAAGAAAGAGAGAGGAAGCTTCATTTATTAGGCGGTCCGAGAGAAAGAGAGAGAGAGGGAGAAGTTCACCTTCTTTATCTATCTATCTCTCTCTCTCTCCCCCCGTTCGCGCAGAGAGATTCTAGCGACCCGATGGAAAGTGAGAAAGAGAGAGAGAGAGAGAGAGAGAGGGGTGAAGGCAGAGGAGACAAACCTCGCGCTGTAACCTCCCGTGATGGAATTTCGGATAAGTTGGTCCTTTTTCCTCCGGTGTCTCTCGCTCGCCTCCTCTTCTTTCTCCGTGCCTCCGTCGCGCCCGCCGTTACTTTCCCCCATCGTCCTTCCTATCAGATCGGCTAACGCGAAATTTTACGATCCCGCATCCTTTCCACGTTTCCCCGATCTCGGGCTTACGGTCGCTCGCGCTGCGGAATACACACGGCGGAGGAAGTAAGGCGAGTTGGCGGGCTGAATTTGAAAAATTATCACGCGCGGGACGAACTCGAGTTCGGTGTGACCTGACGGCGGCACGATCGACTCGTTGAACTTCAATCTCGCGAGCGCGGCGGTAACGTTATTTCGAGCACGGAGAGAGCGATGTAGATTATCAGCTCGGTGTAGATTAGGTTGCCGATGGGGGCGGAGGAGTCGATTGAAAGCCGACGGCGAAAGCCCCGAGTCGAAATTTCGGTTATGCAATAACCCTGCAAGTTCCGTGCAAGTTCTATCGGACTCGAACGGCCAATGGGGGATCGTGAGGTATACAACACTGTACAAACTTTGTTGCCCCATCTCGTGTCTGCGAATGACCACTTGTCTCCGTGTCGTTGAATAAAGAAAGTATATACGTGAGGAATCCATTTACGTACCTCTATAAATCTCTCAATATACATATTAATTATTTAATATTTGCTCATCTCACACACATGCTCTTTCTGCAATTAAGCGAGTTGCATAATTAACACATTTATCACCGAAATTGAGGATAAAGATTAAATGCGAGCGGAATATTCAGATAATTGGGTATTAAATAATTCTGAAAGTCTCTCTTTCCCCCCCCCCCCCCCCTCTCTCCGAAGCTCAACACGGAGAAAGCGACGCTAAGTAATTACTTTCAACGTTCAAGTGGGACAATATAGCTTGCATAATGCGAATTATACACGACGCGGCAAAAATTCGATAAAACCTCGAGATTCCCCGTTGGCTTCGCGAAGTTCGGCGGAATTCGCGGATTCGACGAAAGGAACGCAAATTTCGACTCGCGGCCGCTCGGCTAGAACCCGTTTACCAGAGAGCGGTCCTTTTTCCTTCGTTTTCCCCTCCCAACTCTCCTCTTCCTCCTTACCCCTCGGCGTTATCGCGAGAAATAGCTGCGTCGTACGCGTCACTTAGGTGTAATCAGCTAATAAACTGTGCCGGCAAGGTGATATAAATTTCATCGGCGAACGTTCGGAATCGCCTCGTGGCGGCCGCATAACGCGATCAACGCGCCCCCCTCCCCTCCTTCGTTTGTCCCCTTACTGTCGTCGTACTGCCAAAACAGCGCCGGAATCTGTATAAATTGCGAGCCGTGTGTTACGAGAACGTCAGTTGCGTTATGAGCCGACGTTTATTATCATAGTGCATCGGTGCCGCTCCTGTCCGTACCGCTCGCGATGAATTAACCGTGACGTTAGTACGCGACAGTCTGGACCACTGATAAATCTCTCTCTCTCGGCTTAAGAACGACCCGCACCGCGAAATGTCTTTTATACCCGCGCTCGCTTTTATCGCCTACTTAGCTCCGCTCGCGGAAGATCGTTTTCCGAATGACTTTCTTCAATTGGCCGACGGAGCCTGGGATGCGTCCCGACAGTCGACAAATTGATAACGAGCGCGATAAAGAGATAGACGCTTGTTGTCAATGAAAATACGTCCCGGCGAGCCTGGTGGAAAATCTCGAGAAAATCCCCCGACGTTGCGGTCGCGAAAGCTCGGGCGCCTCCGCCTATCGGAGAAGTTGTTCGCGGCGGCAAACGTGACCGCATCGCGAAATGTGGGACGCGAGTTCGGGTCTAGGCTGAGCTATTCAGATTAATTGTCTTTTAACGCGAGCGAGCGAGCAGAAACGACCGAACGGAGGCCGCGCCTCGCGGCGCTGACTCGCGACGATTACTCGTTCGCAATGACCGAGCTTCTTCCTCCTTTCGCAACTAAGCTCTTGAGAGACGGGTTGCACATGCATCGAGGAAAATATTCGCCAGGAGTTTGGACATACAAGCGTACTATCGCTACTACTATACATCGCATACAGTACGTGGAACTAATTATGGCACATGGAACCTAAATGACTCGGTCACATTGATCGATACGAAAGATTCCGATCATCTTCGGCCTCAACCGTACCCTTTTTACGGTTTTAACCATCACAATAGTAGTGGCAATGTGCGCGTAAGGTTGTCACGCTATAGTGAGACCGGAGAGACAGTCCTCCTGACTATGATTCTTCCACCGTAATGATCACAGGCATCAAGTGCGAAATATCTTTCTCTCAGTGCACAACTTTAGCCCGCGCCTGAGAGCTCCTCCGGCGTCTCTGCGGGAATTCAGGTCGCCGGGCTCGCGCGCGTCGACGCGCCGCGCTGCACGTGGCGCGGGATCGCGGATGATCGAACGCTCGCAACCTCCCGTGCCGCCAGGGCGTAATATCGTAATACACGTAAAGCGCCGCGAAGGGATCCCGATATATATCAGGACGCGCGCGGGTAGCAGCGCGGAACGGAGAGCGAGAGAGACGAACACACTGTAGCGGATAAGAAGGTGGACGAGGAGGATCAGAGAGAGAGAGAGAGGGGCGGTAGTAGCGGTTATAAAGATTTGTAGGGACAGGTTCTCCCCGACGACTAGCGTGCGCGCACACACAGCTGTTGCATCCTCGGCTAGGAGGACCCGTAGTAGATCTTCCTCGTCCTCTCCGCGTCGTCTTAGTCCTCGCGAGCGAGCACCTCGCGTTTCCCGCTACACCCACACCGCCTGCATGTCTGCCTACCTACCAACCTACCTACGTGATCCTGCCCGGCTAACACACTGCCACACTAACAACCGCCATTCTACCTCATAACGGTACATCACTCCGCTCCTATGTGGTCCTTTCGGTTATGTCGCCGGGGCAGCTGGAGAGAACGGCGTCGAAAAGCCGGGGCGCGACGGAAGCGCGCGAGAGAGAGGGACGGAGATGTCGCTTCGGAGGAGCGACCGGGCGGGGGGGTCAAAATGGAGGGAGACGGCTCACCCGGGGGAGGGGGGGAGGGAGAGAACAACGAGAGCGGGACACCCAGGTTGGGACCCGTTCCGGCACTTACGGCAAAACGCCTGACGAAATTTCGTAATAACCGCCGCCACGCGATCGGCAACGCGAGCAATTAATAGTCCCCGTAATTCGTTCCGCTCGACTTAGGACACCCGCGAGACGGCGATGCCAAGCGCCCTGTATTCGCAAATACGTATGTGTGTGTATAAATTCATCTCATGACCGCTTCCTCTCTCTCTCTCTCTCTCTCTCTCTTTTCCTCGCTCAGCAGCTGTGCGCCCTCGTGCGCGCGGGAAAAACTGTTAACGTAGTCACGCGATAAATACGTCTCTTTTTTCTTTTTATTTTTGCGATCTTCTCTCTCTCTCTCAAAAACCACTTTGTTTCGCTGGTAATTCCGCGCGAGCGAACGAAAGGACGAAAGTGCCGAATCGATAGCTGAGTTCTATTTTTCGTCGAGGGGGGTCGCGCGCGCGATCGATCGGAAGTACTTTCGCGAGGGAGGCGCGAGACTCGCGCGCGCGCGCGATGTCGACACGTCACGCGCTCTGCGCGATTGCCCACGTTTCCCGGCCGTTGCTCCGTACGTGCGTGCGTGCGTGAATACGCACATGCAGCGTCCGCATCTCTCTCTCTCTCTCCTTCCCGCGTGGTAACTGCAGCGTGAGATTGTGAGCGTGAACGCGACGTGCACGCGTGAACGAGCTCCTATTCGAGCGCTCGCTCGCAGCGCGTCTGTGCGTGCGTGTCGCGCGAGTACTTTCACACAGAGGTGAACAACACGCCACGGTATCCAGGCCAGGGGTGGCCAACCACCACTACCACCATCATCACCACCAATTCGCTACTCCCGGCTTTGCCGAAGATGCCGACACTCTCTCGGCTGCTCGCACGCGCGACGTCTTTCCGTCGAGAGACGCGAGAGGGTGAGTGCTTTCCATTTAGTGACATAAGTCGACATGCGTCATTCTGTCTTCGTTACTCATTGAATATGGAAGAAAGGCAGAACGATGCTTCTCTCGGTCGACCTTTGTCACCAGATGAGAAGTCGTCGCTTCCGCGCGGAATAAAGTTTCAGTGTTGCTGTCGAATGAGGGGAGGTGAAATCTCGCTGACAAAGTAATGATATCTCCGTTATTGCGACCAAACACGTTTATGTGGACATTCAGCTGTATCGAGACTCGGACTTCAGACAGCTGCGAGCAATTGGCTGAGCCGAAACCTCCTCCCAGAAATCTTTCCGTTCCCGTAACTGAGTTTTCGTCTGGACCCCCGGCGATAGAAAATTCAATTACGCAGAGTCGTTTTTTCCACGCACGCGGTGTACAGTTTTGAAGGCTCGTGAGAAAGCCAGGCTTTTTCCAGATTTCCCGCGTATTCGGTCTCTCTGTTTCGAGGATAGAAAAATTCCTTTTGGAAAAATTCACGCGTGTCCGGCCGAAACCTGTTTTACCGCATTTATTGTTTTCCCGTCAAAGGGAGGAGAAACCGAAAAAATCTGAGGGAAAGTGGCAAAGATGTTGATTTTTTTTCTTTAACTTTTCAAAACTCTTCAAAACAAATAAAAGGGTGAATATATACATGCGATAATAATAGCTTTATCGTACATTCGAAGCAAGATTAATACAATTTTAACACTCACGCTACACGAGCAAAGGGCGAGACGAAAGCGCGCGTTTCTTCAAAGTCCAAATTCACAAAATAGGAAAGGGCAACAAATAGAAAAATAAAACAGAAATATATCTAATAAAATATACTTATACACTAATAGAGAATTATCATTATTTTCGGTGTCAAACATATTTTATAGCAGTAGCAAACATGCATGCAAGATTGTTATCACTGGCGCTATAGTAACGCTTACTAGAAAATTCGTTCTATTTTTGTGTTTGAAATCAAAACAGGTACGTTTGGCGCTGAAAATAACCCTAATTTTCCACTAGTATATATGCGTAAATAAAATCTACGTATATATACATATGTACACATATATGTGTATATGTATGTATATGTATACGTATATGAAACGGCACTGCACTCGTCGTCGTGTAATTCCCTTGGTATTAACACGTCTCGACAAGATCCTTGCATATCGAGCGTGATAACCTTCCTTCCTTGGCAGCGTACATCGCTGCCTATTACGCGTTCCTCGTTTGGAACGTCGAGGCTGAAACTCTATCAGCTACCGTAGGCGCGAACGGAAGGGGGTTGCGAGCGATGATGAATATACAAGACGCGATCCGTGCTTTTGACGGTCGTGTTCGAAAATACGCGTGAATCGGGAGTAGCATGAGCGCGCGCGTACGGGACTAACGTTCGCGACGGAATTCGCGGGAGCTCGCGTTTGGCGCGCGAGGGAGAGTGTTAATCGCTGAAGCGCGTCGTCTACGGGGAAGATCATTCGGAAGACACTCTCTCGAGTCTCGGAGGAATTATTAATACCACGGGAAATCTCTCTCTTTCTCTTTCTCTCTCTTTTTTCTCTTTTCTTTTTTTTTTTTTTTTACCTGCCCCGAGTTGAAATTTTCCCAATCCTAGTTTAAGTCTAATTTGGTTTTGCATAGAGCGTTCAAAGGTCTTCTATCGTGCTCCTTCGCTGCTACAAATGGGGAAATTATTGCCGTTTTCTCCGCTTGAAGAGACTTAATGTAGAACTAAAATTCAGCCTCTGGAAGACTAAATTCCCTGTGTGGCATAGAAGGAACACTTATTGTGTAGCATCCTCTGATGCTACAAGTGAGAACTTATTTCTGTTTTCTCCGCTTGAAGACTTAACGTAGAATTTGAAATTTCGACTCGGGGATATTTTCCCATTTATTCCCTCTCCTTCTTTATCTCTCCCTCTGAGCTCTTCGGGAACGAATTTATTCAAATTCCGAGTGAATGATTTAATCTTAGAATGTCACAAGTGTGACGCCTGTCATGTGACGAGACTTCCCTTCTTCTCGCGAGATTTCACAGTGAATGTTTATTCACAGCATTGCTCGCCGGCGACGTTCGAATCTCTTCAGGTCACGTTTCTTTGCGACAGACAACGTTGGAAAGACAAATCGAACGTATCTAAATTGTACGCATGTGTGTCAGATCCCCGAGGAAGTTGTAGCTATTCTTCAAAGTGCTCGTAAAAAGCACGCGTGTGCCGTCCGACGATAATTCGCGCGATCTCTGTCGTATGTAAAGGCGAAGTTATTATTCTAATTTTCCATACGTCTGCGCGCAGACGTATGGACGGCTTGACGTTAATTACGACGATCTTAACGGTTCGGATACGGCCCAGACGGAATTATTACGCGCTCGCGCGCGCTTGTCAGTGATATCGAGACGCCGCCGCCGTCGCGACGGCGGTTCTTGAAATCGCAAATAACCCCGGATGCTAACGAGAAGAACAGCTGCGCCGTATAATTTTCTACGGAGCGACGTTGTTTTACAGAACGCGGCGGCTGATACCGCGAAAGTTATATATACATATATAAGTATATATAAATAAATGGATCTTTGAATTGTCAAAAGTGCCGGGTAACACGCGAGTAGAACGAACGCGAGAGTCCGGGTGGCGGACAGTTTCGAAAATAGATCCCTTAAATCACCGTCGATACGAAGTCCTGCAGACAGCTGATGTAATCGTGCGCGAAACGAGACATCAATGAGAGGGAAGGGGGAAAAAAGAAAGAGGGAAATAGGAAGAGGAGCGATGAGAGGAAGACGTATAACACAATTATGTCGACACACGAGCGGATAAATATACGGATTTGCCGGAATCGCCGTCGTCGTCGTCGTCGCTTATCGAGCGGACCGATTACGCCGATTAAGTCTTGTATCTGCAGCTAGCAGGCCCCGGGGCACCTGTTTATCTTCCAGCTGCTCGTGCGATAGCAATTAAGCCGCGGAGTGCGCGATTTACGCTTAGTAGACGCGTGCTTGATATCTTCCTGTTTACTTCTTTATCGCGGCGCGGCGACGTGCGAGTTCCGCGCATAAACTGCGTTTAATGCACACCGCTCGATCAGCGCGGCCAGGATCGAGATAATTAGCGTAAAAATCGCCCGCACGCCGCGACTCGTTCACGCGTCCCGTTATGTCGCGGCCATCCGCGGGAGAGGCCTTATCGATTGGCACATCGATATCTGCCATCGAGGTCGTCGGTCGTCGGGTTTATTATTCGCCGAAGAATGGCGGCCGAATTACAGGGGACTCGGCGATTTGTCCAAATAAAGACAAATAAGCCTCGTCAAAGGGAGAGAGAGAGAGAGAGGGAGAAGGAAGAAAAGTGTGTTTATTATCCCTCTAGGATTAAGTTTTCTAAAAGCGTTAAAGTAGATTACAAATTTGCAAGTTTGAGAACAAAAGATATGTTACGAGTAATATGTTTAGATTGAACGAAGAAAAAAAGAGGGGAGGAGGGGGACAAAATGTTGCACTTGAACACACGGAGATGGGGGAACTTCGTCGGCTCGTGCATGGAAAAAAAACAGTCCCGTCGGTGAGACTGAATTTTCTGTTGTCCCGACGAGACGAAAAACTCGGTCGTAGGAGTAGAAAGATTCCCCGTAGGAGTTGTTTTTACCCGGTCGATTGCGCTCAGTTGTCTCAGTCGGGTTTTAACTGCAGCTGAGGACAAAATTTTCCCACGAATGTGCTCGGTCGCGGTAACGGAGATGTCGTTTCTTGTCGCCGAGATTTTGTCCGTCCTCCCCGCCCCCCTCCCCCCTTCCGCCCTCGCCGTTCAGTCGTGGAAACTGAATTTCTTTCCCGCGTGGAAATTGGATACCTCCGTGGTACACCGACAGAAATTACAGTTATTTTCGGCATCAATCGTACTCTTTTCATACTTTTTGCCGCAAAAGTAGCGGTAGCTATATGCAGGTAAAGTTACTATCACTGATATTATTGTAACGCTTTCCAGACAAATAACTTTCCTGACTAGAATTTCAGTTGTAGCTTAAGTCTAATTTACTTCCACATTAAGCGTTCGAAGGTCCCCTATTGCGCCATTCCGGTGCCACAGATGCGGAATTTATTGCCGTTTTCTCCACTCGAAGACTAGAACGAAAATTTCGACCTACGGAGGACTAAATTCCTCGTGTGGAACTTGAAGAAGCACTTACTGTGCCCCCTTTGATGCTACAAGTGGGAACGTATTTCTGTTTTCCCCACTCGAAGGCTCTCAAAGTAAAATCTCAAATTTCGACCCGAGATTCTTTCCGAAAGATCGCGAAGATCGCGATTCCTTTCTCGCATAATCTCGCCGATACAATCTCCCCTGCCATCCCGTCGGTGTCATGACAGCGAAATGTGCCGCCTGCGAGGGGAGGGGGAAGTCTCTCTCGCAGACTCTCGCTCTCGCGAGGAGGATCGCCGCAGGTGCGAGCGTGTCAATTTGACGACGGCGGGTCCGCGGCGACGGCGAGCGCGTACGATGTCGGCATACCGAGGAAGACTAAGGAGCCTTAAGGAGCGAGGCTAAGTGATGCAAGTCCTCCTCCGTCGCGCGTACACGCCGCGGTGCAATGCCCTCGCGGACGGACTTAGAGATAGTATCGTCTACACCCACACGGGTGACGTCGCGCCGCGTGCATTCGCGCCTCTTTATGTCGCGCGCTCTTTTACGCCGATAACTAGAGAGAGAGAGAGAGAGAGAGAGAGAGACTCGCTTCGAGGATGCCTCCTTCTCCTTTTTGCAATTCTGAGATTAATACACTTTGCGGTTATCGAGCGGGTAAAGGGCGCTCTCAGCTTGATTATATCCCTGCAATCGCATCGATACACCGTAAACCGAGGGTGGAGAGGGGAAATCGATATATCCGTCTTAACGTAAGCTCGCTCGCTCTTTCGCTCGCAGATTGGAAACGCGGGGAGTTAATCGCCGGCCAGTCGGCTTTATCGGAAAAATCAACACCGCTCGGGGCTCCGCTTGGCGAAATAATCGGCGAAAATGAACGGACGTCTCCCTTCATCGGCACGCAGCGAATGCTCACGGGTTTTCCACTCGCGTGCGCGCGCGATGCGGAGAAGCGGAGAGAGAAAAGCGGTCATTATGAAAGGAAATACATACTTTATACGTTTGAACAGTGATAATGAATTGCGCGGATACCGGTCGGGACGAGTCATCGGATATTATGCTCCCAAGCGCGATGGCGGCCGTCTTGGTGATATGAATGTGACGTATGGTTATTCAAAGATGCAAATGTACGGCAGTCTCTACGTTCGCTCGCGGACAACGCGCGAGATCCGTCGCGTCCTACTTTTCCTCGTGGTCGAACGCGCGGAATTTTATTGGCGTCCCCGCCCGCCCGCTCGCGCGGGTCTCCGCGAAGAGCGCGCGGAGGTGAAACCAAGTCAGAGATACGACGACGTTTCCCTCTGATATGGTAAGCCGGCTTCTGCCGCTTCTCTTGCGCCAGATCTCGGCGTAATTTTCACGCGGAGCGGGGAGTCTCTCTCGAGTCAGCGAGCGAGTCGCATCGACGCGGAACGATAACGAGACGCTCTCGTGATGTTGCAGCGCGCGGAAAAATCTAAGCACTCGATGAACCTCGCATCTCGTCGCATTTTACTCTCGGCCCCGGCTCTGCCCTTTTTTTTTTATCTTAACCACAAAAGCAGTAGTAACACTGTGTAAAGTTATTGTTATTTACACCACAGTAATACTAGAAAAATGATTCTTCCGACTGTAGTCTTTTCGCTATAGTGCGTTGGTATCATCGTTGCAAATATTTGTTGATTCCACACTGACGGGAAAAAATCGAGGGGAAAAAATACCGAAAAAATCAGAAATATTTATTCGCTTATCCTCTTTAACAAGATATTTATTTATTACACTAACATGCACATTTTTACTCCCGGAAATATCGTTCGAATGAGAGAATCTACGTTTTCTTAAAACCGTAGCTTTTCGTGACAGAGCGATTGTCTGTTAAGATAAAAGAATTCTGAGATTTAAGAAAATTCAATTCTGACAGTACGAATAAGTAACTTTTATCTCCCGGATATTTTTCCTCCCGGTATACAAAGGACTTTTCCCGCAAGAATTATGATTGGCTAATTTCCTCGTGAATATGCATTATGCGATCGTGCAGGTTTATCTGGGTGGATCTCAACTCTCGGACGCTGCCGTGTTCAGCGGTGAGCCGGCTCTCGAGAATCAGAGAACATTGGAACGAGTGTTTTCCACTTAATGACACAAGCCGGCGCGAGCATCATTTTGTCTTTGTTCCGTATTCAATAGATAACAGAGATAAGACGATGCTTGTGTGTCGATTTGTGTCACCAAATGGAAAGCACCCGATATCATGTCGACATTTTTCGACCGCGATCGATCGACCGATCGATCGGCTGGCTCACACCGTTCAACACTTGACGGCCGCGCTTATCGTCGAAAATCCATTTGAAGTATTACAGTTCATAAATCGTTCCAGAAGGCCGACATTCGATTTCCGACGAGTAAATATTCCCTGGAATAACACGCAAGCTGGCTCGCTCGTTCGCGCTCCTACGAGATTGATACTCCCTCTCGTTGGGAAAACGAGCGCGCTGAAAATCTCTCCGCATAAATATTCATTCCGAATTCGCACGGGGTGGGAAGAAAGGGGAGGGGGTTGTACTCGGGAGCGAGAAACTCCCCGTCGTCTGTCTCCGATATCTTCGATCCGCGTGAGCGAGCGGGTTATTAACCCGTACGACGCTAACCGGCCGCGCAACGGCCGTTATCCGACTAGAAAGTGGATTGAAACGTGACACGCGGCTGCGTGACATTTATTTTATCGGAGCACTACACGTGCGGTCTATTATGATCTCGACTTCGCGCAGCTTCCGCCCCGCAGTCACGTAACGATTTGACGTTCGGCCGTTCGGCTATCAGGAATTCGTGACTCATCGGAAACGCGATAAAGGCGGAGCGGGAAAACGAATAGCGAGCTGATAAGCGAAGATACTCGGCGATGAAGACTCTTTTCCGATGACGAGCGTTTTTTTTTCCAATCGGAAATTTTCCGAAGTTTCCTAAGCATAGATTCTGCTTCCGGGAATACCCATAGTCGTCCCAAAACAGGGGATCTTCACATCTTAATCCCAGCGATATCTTCGTTATCTTCTTCTGGTTAAACATCAACACACCTGTGTGTATTTAATTAATATCCGTTTTCGGGGTAATGGTTCTTTCTCGGAACAACTGTACGCTTCAGGAAAATCGGACTTCGGGATATCGTCTCGGTGTTAGAAATTTTCGATTTGATTTGACTTACGACTTTTCGGGACATTGTCGCACACCGAGAGAAAAATGTAGGTACTTTCAGAGACAACGATATCCTTTTTTTCGTTTTAACCACAAAAATGGCCGAGAAAATGATTTTCTTAATAAATATTACTATAATGTTATCGACAATAACCTTACGTGCATGTTGTTACCACTATTTCTACGGTCAGAGTAAGAAAGGGATATTTTTGTCCCCGAAAATAACAATACTTCTCTCTCGGTGCAATTTCGGAATATCGAGATTTGAATTTTTCCGGGGTAATGCGTGTCCACCGTTTCTTTTTATCGAAAGAGCGAAGGGATACTTGGGATATACGTTGCGCATTTTCAATCTTCGTTTGATCGAGCCCCTTGCCGATCGCGTTACCGATGCCTGACGTCGACGATTCTCACATATCCAGACGGTGCATCTTATAAATATGCAAATCCGAATCGACGTCGCGAGCCTGCGGGGCGGGACTCAGCGCATCTGGGAATGGGAGATGATGATGATTGTGCGTCCGTCGTAAATTCGAATGTTAACGCGTGATAGATAAGCATAATTTTCCGTTAATACATGTTTTCAGGGCGACGCTTGATTGCGGGTTCGCATTGCGCGTTAAAGTCGCGACTTTCGTATTTGCTGTGCGCGGCGGAGAGTCGCCCCTCCGGAACAGACGGCGGGATTTGATGTCTCTCGCATTCAGCGGCGGCTCTAAACGAAGTGAGTGAGAAAGAGAGAGCGAGCGAACCCGCCGTCGCGTCGTTGTCGTAGTCGTCGTTTGATAAGCGACCTGCGCGCACGTCGCAAAACTCCATTATTTCTTCCCTGCAATTATTTGCCAGCTCCTGATAATTATACCGCGGCAACGTATATCTGAATTGAATTACTAGCCGAGAGGCCACGACGTATTAATTTATCCCTTTACTCTAATTACTCCGGTAAAATGCGCTCGCAGAAATAATCATAGTCGGGAGACCGTTATAACGTCGTGCAAAGAACTCACCGGTGTGTCTTGAGGGAATTTTTCGATGTGCTCCTGCCAACCCCGTTGGCGCTCGTGCATTTGCTCTCTTTCTCCCTTTCTCTCTCTCGGCTGCTGGAGCTAAGAGAACGTTAATTTAATATCTTAATTATTCATTTCCACACAAGATCGTGTAATTAGCGGATACATACAAATAGTAATTTCAAAATCTTGCAAAAGCCGAAAGAGAGAAATATATCATATTTCTTTCTTACATATTTGGCGTAAAGAACGGTGTTAAAAAATGATCACGAGCTGGCTGATACACGGACGGAGAATTTTGGAGTAAAAATTACCGCGTAGAATTTGATAACACCGAGGGGACACACACCGACGTTTTGATTTATTTATCCCGCCTGAATTTATTATCCTTGCGTTTCGTACGTGCTGTTTATATTTTAGGAACTGAAAAGCCTCCGTTACAAAATTCATCATATGCCCCGGCAAAATAAACTCTAAAATTGAAGAGAGTTTATACTGAAAGGAAGAAAGAGAAATATGTGATATTTCTTTTCTGCGTGTAGACCGGCTTCAAGTTAACTACGAGCGCGGGGGGTTAAAATCCATTCTTCTCTTTGAGTCTGATTTATCTCGCGCGTCATTTTCATCCGAGATCGTACTCCGCGAATAAACATCGCGATCGATCGAACACGTCTCACGACAGTGGGGATTAACGAAGGCCGATTCCTACGGAATCGGATGAAGTCGAGCGAACACACACACACACCGGCTAGCTGCTGCTACTGTTGAATTTCCGACTACCTTGGCACAGATCCGTTCTTCGGAATCGACGAGCGCAGAGCGTCGCGTCGCGTCGTATTAAAATTTAAGTCGTGCGCAAAGTCGGTTATGCATAAATCAAATGCGCGATGCATTCTTTAAGGACACTAACTCATTGTCGCCGTCTACCAGTTTCGATCGAAATTTTATCTCAGGGGATGGGAGAGGGTATTAAATACGCACGGGTGATATATTCGCGAGGGTGCTCGAAGACAAACTGAAATCAGTCGAAAATTCACACATAGAGAGAGAGAGAGAGAGAGTGTGTGTGTGTAACGACGCTAAGTGACTAAGAGTGGTTTCGACCAGGGCATCTATCATAGAAATATTCGGAAAGTTCATGATCGGAGTCGCCCAATTATTCCCTAGATTTCTATTACATTTCCCAGGGAATAATTGAACGATTCCGAACAGTTCCGTAATAATCAGCCAGATGATGCCTCATTGACAGAAAATCGCGTCTCACCTGTCGTTAAGTGATTCTCGCGAATTTCAGTCGTCGCAATCGAAGCGACGTTCCCGTTTTCGACGCTTCACCGAAGCGCGGGTTATTTCGCACATTGATATATCCCTTCCCGAGATACTCGCGTAATTTATCCGTCGGCGGTGGGAAAGGTCGTCGTCGTCGTCGTCGTCTCTCTCCACGATCGAGCACACCGTGTGTACGAATGTACGATTCATTGGCGTGATTCGCATGCCGTTAATTGCCCGATCGCCGGAATCGAACTTCCGGCGAGGTTCCGTGACGAACGGGAAGAAAGAAAAAAAAGAAAGGAAATCCCTCAGACGTAGTCGATGACATCGCAATGGCCGAACGCGTGTCTCGAACGGCCGTTCCGGGTCCAAATTTCTCCCGACGGCGACGTCGACGACGTCGACGGTGGCGGCGACGGCGGCAGCGACGACGAGGTCGTTGCACCCGTTGGCCGATGAGCGAATTCGAGAGATCGAGGGGGGTTCCTCTCTCCGTCCGCCGAGGTTGCGGAGTAGGGTGATGGGTGGTAGGCAGAGAGAGGTTGATGCCCGGGTTTACTTCCTAGTCTGGGTTGCCTGTATCGACCGGATAGCGTCCCGCCGTCTATAGCACACACGTTTCCGAGGCGAGGCGCGCGCTCGCTGTCCGTCGTTTCTCTCTCTATTCGCGCGAACGTCGCCTCCGCGCGTCTACGCGCTCGTTTTCCCTTATCATCCGCTAGCCGGCACGCGTCTACTCGCGTGAGGGTGTAACACGCGCGTGAGAATGAAATTTCNGGGGGGGGGGGGGGGAGATGGACGACACCGTGTCCCTTCGAAATGGAAACGCTCCTCTCGGGAGGGGAAATAATTCGCAGTTCAAATTTTACGCGAGTGAATCAATATTCCGGGTGTTTCTCACGTACCGCGGATAATTGAGTAATTCTTGTCATACACGTAAAATGATCGATAGAAATATATATTAGATAAATATATTATTAGATAAGAAAATTAATAATTATTAATAATTTGTAATATAATTAGATATTAATAATAATTGTAAAATTCGCCGTCTCTCCGGATGATTTTTCTCCATGTTGAGAAACGGAGAGAGAACGTTCACCCTTTGCGTTCCACAGATGTCACACAGTCGACTGAAATTTCTTATAAGTTTCTTACATTCAATTTCTCATAAAGCTCTGTGGAAAACGACGCGACGATGTGCCGTCGGAATGTAAATCGAAATCTAAACTATTCCAGCCACCTTTAGTTTTGCTTCAACCTTTTGTATTCCGCGGGCCAAAGTTGAATGAGAAAAATCCGTTTGTTAACAGTCGCTTGTAGTCTGTAACTTTATTTGAATTTAGAAGCATTTTATTACCACTGTCGACTGAGTTGGCACGCGTGGAGCAGAATGTCAAAATTGCCAAAACCAGATGCCAGGTTGGCATTCGGAGCGCAAACGGATAAAATTGATTTCAAATCCCGCAGGACGCCGCGGCGACGTTTTTCGAGTTCCCGACGAGGCTCGACAAACGCCACAGCGGTGGTTTTCGAGTTCTAAATTTTGATTTGTGCTAGCTTACGTAGCTGTTTTAAAAATGGTTTGAAAACCCGAAAGAGAGAGAGAGGACGTCTTCGGGGTCGTTCCTCGAGTCTCCGATCAAACTCGAGAAACACCAAAGCGGGTGCATTCCGGGCTCTAAGTCCTGACTTAAACCACCTAAGTTAAAAATTCGAGTTCTCCACCGTGCGCCCTCGAAGCGCAAAGGGGGTGTTAAAAGCCCCCGGGTGTCGGGATTCCGCGGATAGATTCGCGGATACGCGCGCGACTATTCTCGCAATTACTCGTCGGAGGCGAAAAATCTCGAGAAAAAAATCGCGACGACGAGCGTTGCCGACGTAACGACCGCCGTCGCAGCGGCGCTGCATTTTCTCCCCTCCGGAATAATAATAACGCGGGGAGAATGTCGGCGCGTACATATGTTCCCCGTCGTCATGCTTTTTAAATAATATAGCGTCCGAGAGCGTAGCGAAGAAGGGCATAAATTTCAGGGTGCGGTCGTTAAGTATTACCCCCGGCCGAAAACTCGGCTGCGACTCGACGGCGATTGACCGCGCGCGGAGGGCCGCCGCCGCGCCTCAATCAGCGCGCGAGAGGCGGAGAGAGATCGTTTCGCCGGCGTCGAACGGCCGACTTTTTGCCCCGGCTAACCGCATTGTTGTGGTCATCCGGTGAGGCTACTTTCGGCTAAATTACCGTATTTGCCAGTAATGCCGCACGCTCGCGGAGCGTGTTATTACGGGGGCCGTGGATGGATTTTTCGGGCGGTCGGTTCTCACGCGAGCGTCCGAAAAGGGGGGAAAAAAAAAGAAATCGAAAGAAGCCGCGCTCGTGGATGCGTCCGTTACTTCTGTCGATAAGTGATCATCGCCCGGGAGAAAAGTTGCCCGCCCGCGAGTATATACCGTAAAAGCACCGGCGAGCACGACCTCGCGGCCCCCGAAGTCTCGGCGTGCGTTGCGAAACGCCCGTTAAAAGTCCACTTCGGCGCGACTTCGCGCGTTCAACACGAGACAGCCGATCGCGAGTCTCTAGCGTCTCTTCTCCGCCTTCGGATTTTACTTGGGTTAATTTAGGTAATCCATACATACGGTGGGCTTTTATTTTCCCACCGGAGAATGCGATGCCGGCTATTCCCCGGCGTAGTCGGGAGATCGCAACATTTTTGTATCTCGATGAATTCCTCGCGGAATGCTCGCGGTATTCGATCGTTTATCTTGAATCCAGCGCATTTTGTTTCCGGCGTAAATAACGCTTACTAGACGAACCGTTCTCCCGGCTGTAATTTCATCACCATGATGATTATACAGTGCGAAGTATTTGTTTTCTCCACGGCCTACGACCGTGTAAAACGCGCGCGCGCGAACAATCGCGTTTAGACGTTTGACCGGGCGCGCGGTCGCTTTACGTATTAGAATATAAAATCGTCAGGGGGTACCTCTCAATGCTGCTCACGTTTCATTCAATAGTGGTGTAATGAACTGCTTTTCATTTCATTCAATAGTGGTGTAATGAACAATTACGTAACGGCGAGCGAGCGCATGCGAAAAAGCGCGCGACGCAACCCAGTTCTCCTTTGAAACGTATGCGCGTCTTATATATTTACATATATTTACATGCTAAACGGCGCGTACTCGATGAGCGAGACTGGAAAATGAGCGGTTCGTAACACGTCGACTTGGCCATTTCCACGGTGTCGGGAAAAATGGATGACGCAATTCTCATGACTTCCCCCGTCACTTTCGGCGAGATTCTCGATGCACACGTGTAAGTACGCGCCGTTGCGCCGTCCTCGCGCGAAAATATCTATTTCCCAGACGTTTCGGCTAAAATCGGTTCGCACGAGCGCGAGTCACGCGACCGGCCGACTTCTTAACGAGACGTCGTCGATTTGTCGCGACGCTCTACCGGCCGCATTTATCGCGGAAACGTTTCCGGCAGGCAGAATCTTCGCTCGAGAGGCAGTGTCCAAAGGCAGGAATATTCTCTCGTGAATTTATTTTTACATCTTTTTTATTTTAACACGGGGATATGTTCAAAAGCACACAGATATGTGTCAAATTAACATATCCGCCTTGTTAACATATTACATTTTAACATATATATATATGTGTGTAACTTCTTAAAGTAGCACAAGTATTTCAGCGGACTGTTATTTACACTAAATTTCTTATCGTGTAATATCCCGATTCCAGATTACCGATAAATATTTCTTTATAAAGCGATAACGTGTGTGAAGTCTTGGCGGGATGAAGTCACGCGCACACGTGACACCGATCATGAAAATATTAAAAATCGCAGTATAATATTCCGAGTTTAATATTCCGAGTCGTAACGCATGAGAGATTATTGTTCATTCTTTGAACATGTGCAGATCAGAGTCAAAGGCAACGTTCTGCCGCTCTTATTATTCCTCTTTCTCTCTCTCTCTCTTTCCACGTACGTACAGCGTTTCCACCATTTCTGCTCATTCCACTCGGCCACGCGGTGCACGACGCGCGTCGTGCGTGGCAGTCATAAAATTTTATTACGCGCGCTAGTTTAAAAGATGCAAACTCGGCGGAATGAAAGACACGCCCTGTGACAATTTCACTTTTACGTATTTTACAAGCACTCCGCAGACCGGGCCATTAGCGCGACAAACGCGACGCGGCGACGTCTGGATACATGCCGCCGTTCGCTCGTCTCACCAACACAATCGCGAGAGAGAGAGAGAAAGAGAAGAGGGGAGCTCTCTTTAAAACAGAGGGGAAAATCAACGATATCGGCGGTCGTCGTCGTCGACTCGAATGAGAAACGACGTTTAAGCGCGCACTGGATAAACCACTTGCGAAAGATTAACTCTCGCGAAAAAGGCCACGACGGCGACACGGTGGCATTCTTGCGCGTTAAAATCGCGAATCGCGAGAGAGAAAGAGAGAGACGTCGATGGGGGGGGGAGCAAATCGAGACGCGTTATTTCCGTTTGAAGGATCCGCGCGACGGAGGAGCTTGTTCGGTTCGCGAGGAAGCAGAATCCCGAGCGGAGACCCCTTGTATTTCCGATCGTTCTTCCAATTTACTTATTTACTCGTTCATCCAAATATTTCCATCTCACCCGTGCCCATTTATTCGCAATATTTATTTTACCTCCCGCTACATGAATTTTTACACGCTCACGCGCCGCTTCGTTCCCCTTTACGTAACCGAAAGCTGCTTTCCCGTGAATAAATATCATCGTCGTTATTATTATTACTCGATCGCGCGCGAGATATATAATCGCGAGATCGGTGAGTCCACTCAGGTGCGGACGAGGAGGAGCGGTCATCGTCGTCGATTGACACAGTCGACTCGTCGTCGTCCTGTGCTTGCTTCCGCACCGGGCGAATCAATCGCGCTCGATTGCACCTCGATGCAGCCGCTCGGCTCGACGGATAATGGCCGGCGCATTCGAGATTAAACTTCCCTCGGCGGCTGAATTCCCCGACGACGGCGAAGAACTATAACCCGCTTTCTCGGGGAGGGAGGAGTATATTCGCGGTACATTTAGGAAGATGTAGTGAACTTTCCTAGCGTTCTCACCGTTCGACGCTACTTCGCCGAGTTACCGTGATGATTTAGGCGCGCGCGAGCGAGAGAGAGAGAGAAAGCGTAGGAAACGTCGGGACGCGGAATGAAGCAATCTAAATGTCGTAAAGTACGCTGGACAGTTTTCAGCGCGTCTCTCGGTCGTTTATCGTAGTACCGTGTACGCGCGGAACGAGCAAATTTACTTCCCGTCGAAACACGTCGGCGGCTCCCTGCGTGCACCGACGTTAAAGTTAGCTCTCGGGCCTTCTCCCATTCACTCCCTCCCACCTTCTCGCTTTCTCCCTCTCTCCCTTCTCTCTTTCGTTTATAGTTTATAGTTAGCGTAAATTATTTTTGAGTGTTCGACGAGCGAGCGCGGCTTCTAGTCCGGAGATCACACGGCCGGAACAATCGGACCCGAACGTCGCCGCGAATCGATCTGCAACCTGCAAAGTGACCCGTGATGCACCGCGATTTGACACGCGCGAGCAATTTGGGGTTGCGGCCGGGGTTGAGGACAGCTGGTGGCGTTGAGAGCTGCTGCTGACGCGGGATAGCCGAGGGATAGAGAGGAGAGACAGAGAGAGAGAGAGAGGGTGGGTGGGAGAGAGAGAGAGAGAGAGAGAGAGAGAGAGAGAGAGAGAAGACGAAGAGGAACACAGAGCGGAAGAGGGAGCGAAGGCGCGCACGGTAGGGAGGGTTCACGTCGCGGATCGAGGTGGCGCCGGGAGGGAGGAGGACCCGGCCGGCGAAGGGATGGTGTGGAAGGATCGGAAGAGGGCGGCGGGTCGGCGATGGTGGCTGAGAAAGGTCGGTGAACCCGGGGTCGATACCCGCAGCGCGACCGACCAACCTAACATCCACCCCAGACTCCCTGCCTCCGCCAGCTGATCTACCTGATCTCCCCGATTAAATTGCGCGCACGCATACACACACAGCCTCCCGCTCGAGCCGCGCCGGTACATGTGTGTGAGTGCGCGTAGGCGTGCGTTTGCGGTGCCCGCGCGCGAATAACGCTCTCTTTCTCTCTCTCTCTCGGCACAATGTGAAACTTATTCCGAAGATCGCCCCAGGTGGATGAGTTGACGGCTGATCGTCTCGATCGGCGCACCGGGCGAGAATCGATCGGCCTCGAGGACGTCCGGGCGTCGTCTTAATCTATCTCGCGCACACGTGCTTTATGATCGAACGGCGCGAGACGAGAGAGACACGAGAAAGGACGCTCCTCCGACCTGGCCGAGAGGAAAAGCTCCGAATACTTTCCGGCGACGCCTCTCTGTGCGGAAGAAAGGACGCGTGCGCGCACACGTCCGGACGAGAGAGTCGCGCGAATGACCTGGAAACGTTTTCGTAATCGAAGCCTGTCGTCCCGGTCGGCTGTGTTATTCGTCGCTCCCCGATGATCGACGTCGATTCTTCGCTGCCGTACACACACACACACACATACGCACGCACGTGGTCTCGATGGAATGGCGCGGACGTTAGAACACACGCGACGATTGATCCTATCGTTCGAACATGATGCACGCGACACGACGAGCGACACAAAGCCCGCTCCGGAAATCTCGGCCGGGCCTCGCAGATTTATCGACGCCCACCGACATTTAATAGCGCGCGACGGCCGAACGCGCTCTCGTTCCATTTTTCACTCGGAAGAAGGAGAAAAATCGAGAAAATTGCAGGTCTCCTTTCACTTCGCGCTGACTCGGCGTCGCCCGAATTTCCAAATACGATCGCCGAAAATGTCACCACTGTGCACCGTATGCGCTAACGGAGTCCCATTCCGCGAGAGCACGGTGATAACGGAAATTTCGAATCGGGCCCGTCGTTTCCGAATACTCCGGCAGCGAAGCAGCGTCTTTGCCGTCTCGCGGAATAATCAGTCGTGTGCACGAATATTCAGAAATGGTAGGTCCAATTCGGAAACCTTCGACATCATGTCAAAGCCAGTTCCTGATATTTGTTGATGTTTGTTGATATTTTTGCGTGAAATTTTTGATATTTGGATATTTTGGCGTGAAATCTTCGACATATCCGTATGTTATTTTAACATACTGCGTTTATCCGAACATTTTGTGTCGGTATTCAATGTATGTAAGTGTTGAAATAACACATTTCATATTTCAGTGTTGATTGATGCGTTAATTTTGTGCTAAATTTTTTACGTAATATTTGTTTTACTTGCTCCTATGTTGCTTTTCAACGTATTCACTTTGTATTAAATTAATATAAAATTTCGAGCGAACCGTTTGGGACAAGTAAAATGCGTTAAATTTAATACAAAATCTTTTACTGTGAATGGGACAGCGTTAATGGAACGGCATTGTACTGATGGTTGATGAAGAGGAGGAGATCGCGATGTTCACCTCGATGAACCTTAGAAGGCGGCCGGTATTCAATGGGAAAATTTGCCCGCGGAGAATGATTAAATACAAAAAAAAAACACGAATTTATCTGATACGGATTATTTGATGCGTTGCGAAACTCGTTGGGAAAATGTGTTGCAACCTCTCCGCCATTGATTATACTACACATACGACCGTCCGCAACCGTGTCTAATTAAAGTGGTATACAGCGGCCGAATTAACGGAGCTATGCTAATGAGGGCGTTTTGCAATAATTTTTTTCACGAACTCGCTCGTGAAAAACCCCGCAGCCCGAATCGGAATTTTCACCCCATGTTAAACCTTTAATTGTACAACATAAATAGAAGCTAAGATAACAAAATAGATTCTAAATTCTAATAATATAATTTACTCCCACTTTCGCTTCGATGGTGTCTGAAGCCCCCATTTTTGTTGTTTCACCGTCAAAATCAACTATCAAAGATAGCACTAAATTAAGTCTATAGAATTGAAGGTTCGAGAGAGAAAGATAGAGGGGTTAATAAAGCGTCAGTATCGTTGAGGTAGATTATTAGTCTGTAGGCCAGCTAAGTGGACGCAAACTATTCTTAAGAGCGTCAAAATTTCGATTCACTGTCCTGCGGGTCTCTCGGATCTACGAGAGACGCTTTTCTCGTCGCTCACCGGTGGAAAATAAAAATCGTGAACGATATCCCGCCTGTGTGCGAAATCCTGAGCCAGCGAGCTGTCTTCATTCATTCGGTCGGCCGGTCGGTCGGTCGCGAGAAAAAGGGAGAGAGAGGACGCGTCTCCACCGTCGCCTCTTGTACTATACTTAAGCGATTATTGGCGGATGATATAACGCGAGAGACGCGTCGTCCGCATGCCAGCTTATCACTTGTAAATGTATTATATGGACCAGTGGCGCAAGAAGTCTCGCCGCGCGCGAGGTCTCTGAACTCCAGATACGATCACCGTAGCGCTATCTATCTGGCTTCCAACGGACGGACGGACGCGTACCTCTATCGTCTTCGCGGTCGCATACATATGTGCATAAATACGCGCGCGCGAGAGAGTTAGGACGCGCACGCAGCAGCGTCGACCTCGCGAACACCTCGCGTAACAGTTCGCTCACGGTGAAGTCGTCGTCCCTTTCGCCATTCTTCCCCGTTAAATTGTGTCTCCTCCTTTCCATCGACCCGAGATCAGGACGAGGTGTATCGTACGTCGAGATGGGACTCCCCCGGAGAATCGCTCGGATGAGACTTCGGTCTGGTGAAGCCGTCCTTCTGATCGAACTTCATCCCTTCATATTTGATCCCTCCTCTCGTCGGAAACCGCGACGACGGATCGTCGACACCGCGACGCGTCTCCGTTAAGTCCTTCAAATAAGAACGAGTTCTCGTCGGATTTCATTCCTCTTCGTCGAATTCTAGATTTCTTTTTAGTGAAAATTTCTGACAGCCCGGCTGATCGTCGGGATGCTCTCATCGCGAACGCGTTTCCGGGGAGAGCCGTTTTCGGCAGGAACGAGTTCGATCTCGCGTGAAATCATCTTTCCCGTCGAATTTCATTCTCCTCCGTCAAATTTTATCCGTTCTTTTTTTTATACAAAAAATTTTTACAACGTGCCCGATTACCGGGATACTCTCATCGGAGCACCGTTTCCGGGAGTCACTCGGATAAGATCGAGTTTGGTCTCGCGTGACACGCCGGTCGCCGACACGAAAGAGAGAGAGAGAAAGAGAGAGACTGCGTGCGCCCCGCGTGTCGCATCAATTTTTCCCCCGACTGTTTGCGTCCACCGAGTGTTGCGTAACGTGTTGTTTCACCATGTCATATCTATCAGATTGAAACACGAATACGTCTTGGCGCGATGTCGTGTAATTACGGCGCTGCGTAACGACGATTTCGAATCGTTGACCCGGCTCCCCCCCGTACGCGCGCGCGTGGCGACGACGGTGTCGACTCGTCGTTCATATTGCACGTGAATCGTGAAATAATAATTGCAAAATTCGCGCGCGACATCAGCGGAGCTATTTGATGAAATTTCAATCGCGACGGATACACCGTTCTCTCTCTCTCTCTCTCTCTCTTTTCTCATTATCGCAAATTCCTGCCTCTCCCAGGGTTGTAAATCAACTGTCTCAATATGTCTATTATTGCACTATCTCTTTTATTTGTAAGCACACCTGAACACCTTCAACCTGCTTACCGGTCACATATATACTTACCTTTCGTCCTTAGCTTACACTAAAACCGTACGTGGAAAATAAGCGCTGGGATCAAGCAAACGTCTAAATTATCCGTTTATTCCTATTTCCTTTCTGCTTTGAATTGCCTGTTTTTTTTTTTTTTTTTAACTTTTTAAATCAAGTGATAGTTTTATCAATTTAAGTGTATTTTACTAGCTTGTAGAAACACACATTTGAACGCGGTAATGTTAATTTGCACGCTAATTTATAAATTAATACTGAATGTGAGTGTAAACTGGTTCTTAATTTGAGGGAGTATTTATTTAAATCATATAACACTTCTTTTTCATTATGAAGAAACCTGGTAGTCCAAAGCAAGTCTCGACTTTTCTGTCCAGTAAATATTTTCTAAAAATAAATTCGCACATTCTCACCAACCATTTTACTTGGATCAAGCAAATATTATTTAAACGGTAGCACATTTTATTTTTAATAAACGTTTCTCTCTCCTCCCCCTCTCTCTTTTTAACTTTAACTTCTCCCTCCCCTTCTCGCTCCGTTCCCAGCCGAGATCCCTCGCAAATCGCGGTCCGATGTTTATTCGGCGGATTATTCCGCGTATCGGTCGCGCGTCAATTAGGTTGCGGTATTGCGCAACGAGCCGTCGAACCCGCGCGCGCAGGTATTAATACTGAAATTTATGCCGCGCTCGTGCCGCGATACCGCTCAGCCATCGATCGCGACGAGACATTTTCATCGGCCGCGCGCGCACACCGCTGCTGCTGCTGCTGCTGCTCGTTTCTAGAAAGTTGCCCAATGTACTTACCGTACCGAGTTTCTCTCGCTTTGTCGGCCGTGTGTGCACACGTATCGGACGTGTATCGTTCGCGGACGCGACGGCACTCGGACTGTACGCGGCAGATAAAACGCCGACGCCACCGCGGCGTGCGCATTATCTATTCCCGTCGAATGTAATTTCTAGACATACGCGGGTTTTAGCCGCCGCGCCGGCGTTTAGATAACGGGCCGACGCTTTGAACGAGCGAGAGAGAGAGAGAGAGAGAATCTTGCGAGATAACGCCGTTTTTCCGTTTCTTTCTCTCGCGTTGCGCGAAAGGAGCGTTTACTCCCGTCGGCTCTCTCGAGAAACATTCCAGGATCTCTCTAAAGGAGCGGACAAGCTCCTTTGAGGGCTAAAATCGACATTCGTCGCGTCGATATGGCGTCAATTTCCGTTCATCACGCGAGAGCTTAACTGATAACCAATTGATTAAATTAGCCAAGGATACGGCAGGTAAGAAAAGAATGAAGGGGAAGAAATTAAAAATATGGAGACTAAAAGAATTTGAAATGTGGAAAGAAATGAATTATTCGAAGAGAAGTCATTAATCGTATTCATTAATTAATTATTTACTGCGAGATTCCGTCGCGTTTATATATTTAATTTTGTCATCGTTTTTTTTATTAATTAATTAATTAATTAAATTTTAAATGTGCAATTAATGATGCAATTAATTATACTTTATTATACGTAATTTATACGTAATTTAACGAGAGAAGCGCGGTGTTATCACAATGCCGGTCACCGGTCGCCGTCTCGATACATTGAAAGAAGGATTCGGTAATAATTATCAAGATTTAATCAATATGTTCCGACCACATGTTTGATTATTACAACCAAATTATTTAGTGATATTGCAGCACGGTGCATGCGGAGCTAAATGATTTGGTTTCACTAATCAAATATGTTGGTTGCAGCATATTAATCAAATGTTGATCATTGTTATCAAATCCTTCTTTCAGTGCGTTCAACTTGAAGAGCCGCTCGCGAGGGTGGAAGATCCGTCGATACCCGGATCAAGTTACTGAATATCGATATCGCATCGGAGCATGTTCTTCCTCTCTCTCGCGCGTTCTCGTCCGATCGGACGCGCCGGCTGCGAGCAGTGTGATGGGGCACCGAATTAACCGTAAATCATCGTGAATTCAGACGATGGGAATTATTTACGACACCCTTAAACGGATACAGAATTCGCCGGCAGGGCCGCGTTTCTGTTAACCGTACTGCACGAACGCGCGACGGCCGTAAAAGATAGCGACGACCGTAAAGTGTTGCGAGGCGTGCGCGCTGTCATCTCGTCGTGATCCCTTTGGATTTTTCCGCCCGACACCTCTCGAGAGACGAGAACTGATCCGCGAACGAGCGTCGTTTGAAATAAATCGTCTCCGTCGCTGGGGTCAATATTATTCGCTGGGGCCCGGATTTAATTACTTCATTTCACTGTCGCGCCTTGATTCCCGTCGATTGTACGCGAGCTTCACTGACTGACTGCGTTACCAAGGGTATGTTAAATCGGTGCAAATCACCATGCATATATCTTTCATCTCGTCTCGTCGGCTCTCTGCCGATCGTACAATCGATTCTTCAGATGCGATTAATTCTCTTTCCCGTGTAATTTAAACGAAATACGATGATATGATGATGACACAGAAGTGCAAGACGGATGCTTGTCGGTGTTTTTCGGAAAATGCACCTCAGCCCCGCGCAGATGACGTTCGCACATTGCGAGACAAATACTTGGCACTTGTAATTATAATATAATCATCACAGTGAACGAATTATAGTCAGGACAAGCAATTTTCCAGCGAGTGTTAGTGATAATAACCTTACATGTATGTTGTTGCTATTATTTTTGCAGTCTAAAACTTATAAGAAGGTTGTAGCTGGCACGGAAAAAGAACTATAATTTCTCTCAGTGCGCGATCATCGTAGGGCTGAGGTTACCGGCTGAGAAAGCCACAAGCTTACAAAGCATGAGAGACACGAGATTTCCGAGCGGGAGCGAACGGAGATCCGGATGTATCGCGGGCTGCGCCCTTTAAAGCGAATTCGAGTTCGGCTTTAATCTCGAAAAGCGCGGTGCGCGCGATCGACCCTTAGGGCGACGCGTGAGCGATGAGCCAACCAGCCAGCGGGTCGCGATTGAAGCCGGGCCCTCTCTCTGTGCGTTCCTTCGGACAACGGCTGGGCTCGTTAAGCGTTGCGAGAGAGGGTCGTCGGATGATGCACATCGGTCGGTTGGTTGGTTAAAATGTGGGGCAGTGCTGCGGCTAACGTTCGTCCTTGGTATTCGTGCTCGGTTAAGTCGTAATAACTGGCCGGCGCGCGCGTTGCTCCGAATCGCGCGGCCCGGCGTCATTGCGCTTGGCCCGCGTGTATTCTTTCCTTTCGTCGTCGGAAACCGCGTAGAAATTTTCCCAGATTTTCCCACACGGGCAAGAGTTACCTCATTCGTACCAGTTACCTAAATCGTTACCTCATCTTTTTTTTTCTGTGACTGTCTGTTGAATATAAGTGCTGTCCGGTGGTAAATATATAAAATACAGTATATATATAAAAAAAATATATATATATAGATATAATATATTTATAATGTATAATAATAATATATACATATAATATAATATATATATAAAATAAACGAGCAATGAGACACATAAGCAAAACTCGAACGGATTGCATTGTGCGCGTCAGGAAACTCCTTTCGTCGTCTGACAAAGCTGGCGGAAGAATCCGTATTATGGACACGTACGAATACACATCTCTCGGATTCTCTGCGATTCTAACACCGTAATGCGAAATAAGAGCCGAAACAACCTCATGTACGTGTCGTTCGTGCGGGGAAACGGGACTTGGAATTAGTTTGACTTGGCCACGTTTAACATCAAGCACGCGCCCAGAATAATGTAACCTCCCCCGATCGATCCTCTGGACTCGTTCGTCTCGTGCGATCATTTTATGCTTGAAACGTCGATCTTTTCGAAAATAGCCCCGGTCCGTTCGCGTGATCCTCGCGAAATGAATGATTTCGATCGTTCGGCGATACGCGCGACTCAACGAAAAGAGGATCCGCGTTACATTTACCCACTTCGCTATCGCAGCTACTACTACCCCCATCGAGTCTAATTTTAGTCGCTGTGTTGTCCGAGCGTGGTGCGAGCAAAGGGGCAACGGAACGAAAGATAGACAGAGAGAGAGAGAGAGAGAGAGAGGCAGCGTCGAGGAAGGAGGAATACAAATAAAGTACCGGCGAGAGTTTTACGATAAAACGGCCGATTCGCGGTCGGTCACGCATTGCGGTTTTGCGCCGGGGCAATTATCGCGGCTGTATTTGCGCGCGTAAATCGAGATAGAGAAAGAGAGAGAGAGAGATAGCGTGCAGCCTCCGGCGTATCGCGAAAAGGATTCGCGCTCTCGTCTCCACGATAAAGGCCGTGAACCGCCGCCAAGTTCGTCGTGACTCTCGCGAACCTTACGTGGCAGGCAGAGCGCGCCGTGATTTAGCCGCGCTGCGAACTCGTTTAACCGCGATCGTTAGCGGGCGGCTGCGTGTTATATGGGCGTAACGTGATTCTCGTGTCACGTATCGTAACGCACGGAGCCCGGCGAGCCTCATCCTCGCGCTTGACTAACGCGAGGAGAGAATAGAGAGAGAGAGAGAGGATCTCCCATTTTTTTTTTCTACAGAATCCGGCCTGCTAAGTTTCCTACTAATTATCGCGATTTTTTTTTGCAAAATAGCACGTGATTTCCCCGTTCAGTTTAATCCGTTCCACGTGCACACCCGAGGTAATTATCGTACACCCTGCGTACACCTGCTCATCCGGCCGGTTAGGGGCTATAATTGGTTTGGAGACTCGAACCTCTTCAGTGTCTTCACGTGAAATCGGTCGACAGATTCGTCCACCAACGGCGGATCTCGCGCCGTCGCGAGCGATCCATTTTCCCAGGGGTCGGGAAACCGATCATTACCGCCGTCTCCGTCGGCGGCCGGCTACCGCCCGTATCACACGTGCGCTCCGCGTACAGCGATAATTTGTGTCGAACGCGTGACCGTTCCGTCGGCGATTTATGGACGGAATAGACTCGCGCTCGATGTTTATCTGAATCGCCGCTCGATCTCTCCGCACGGCCGGTTTATCGCACCCGTAAATAAGTGCCTCGTGTGTGCACGTTTGTCCGTGCGTGGCGTGCGTGCGTCTTATTCGGATCGTGTAACGTATAACGTTATCGCAGCAAGAGCCGCTCTATTAATTCCGCGTTTGTCTCTCGGTGTGCTTTCAGGTAAGGATAGCCTCGCGGTAAGATCGATAACGGAAAATCCAATCGGCGCCGACGACGTCGCGAGACGACGTTTTTCGCGCACGACCACCGCCCACGAAGGTAAGAGAGGAGCCCCCCTCCCCCCCCCTGCCTTCGCTAAAAAATTACCCGGGAGTCGAGTTCCAAAAGTGCGCTCGAAATTCAACAGCGTATGTAGATTCCAGCGAGATTTATATGCCGGCGAAACGACCGGTGGGAGGGGGGGGGGAGGGGGGAGTAATTGCACGTTACACTCGAGGCACTTTGAAACGTTAATTGCGACATATATCCTCCCGGTGTATCGGAAATATTTATTATCGCCAACAATTATTGCGTCGCACCGATGCTCGTCCGGTCCGTACGTGTATACGCGTGTGTGTGTGTGTGTGTATACATGCGTGTGTACTTCGTTCTGCTTCGTAAATCAGCGAGACGTCGATCGGATTATAAGAAACTCTATCGTGTTGCACGGGCGAGTGTTAGGCGCGCCATAAATCGGTCTAACGGAACTCGCAGCGGGGACGATAAAACCGGGCGCTCGCGCGCTTTTCCCCGCCGCCGTGGTGTTGTGTGCGCATCGCGAAAAATCCGGAGTCTCCGAAATCCCCGCGTCTCGCCGGCGAGCGAAACGAAGGAGGGAGGGGTGAAGAAACCGTACTTCCCCGGATTCACCGAGGTTCGTAGTCCAAGGCGGGGATGATTCGGGGCGATTTCGTTCCTAACGACGCGAACTGCATTTCAGCTCGCGCGCGTAGACCTTTCGGCGGTTCGTTCACCTCGCCGATCCGATAAAAGAAGTCGCGCGAGGGTCAACGAAATGCGAGAGAGAGAGAGAGAGAGAGGGGGGAAGATCGGAGAAGGGGAGATTACTCGATACCCCGTTGACTATCGTGGATTCCGATTATTTCCGAAAGCCGCCGCATATTTTACGCGCACCGTTACGATAGGTCAATGCGACGCTCGCGTGGCGCAGAAGACAAGTGCGATGTTCAAGTAAATAATCACGTCCAGCCTTTCCTCTTTCAATTCGAGCAAAATCCATGGAGAATCGTTGCGAATAAACGTCCGCCGCGGGATTCCACGGGGAAAGAGCAAAATTTCCTCGCGCGATTAACGGATGTCCTGTTTGCTTGCGAAACTATGCAAAGCAGACGTTAAATTGCGGACTTCGAGAAAAAATTCTTCGCTGTAACACACGCGAGACGATGCGGATCTCTCACGGGGACTCTGATGGCGTGACCTTGTTAAAATTCAATCATTTTCTCCCGCGGTCTCAATACTTTTTATTCCCGAAGAGGTTAATCGCTTTCCTATCTCCGCCAATCTCGCGACTGACGCGAGTTATTTAACATCCCGAATGACCGGCATCGTGATATTACCACGTCTCGTTAACAAGATCGCTACCATCGTTCGTCTGGTCTCCTTTCAACTGCCCGTCACCAGACCGTCCTGTATTTTCTCGCTCTTCTTTTACGAAGTAATAACGTGAAACGCATCTAATTGTCTACGTGTACTAGGAATGAAAAATGATCGTCACACGTAGAGGGGTGACCGTCGGTTTCCCGTGAAAATCGGGCCGCGCCTCGGCGACGCGTGTGACGGGACGCAGACGTGTCAAGTTACGTGTAAGGTCTAATCAATCTCATCCGCATAATCGCTTGTACGGCCAATGAAGAACCGATGGAACAAGAAACGTTTATAACCTCGCGCGAGTCCAATTAATATTCACCGTATCTTTAATCATTCACAACCATCGGCCAGGCTTTTGTGCAATCGATGGGAATCAGCGCGGTAGTCGGCCTGTCGATTATGCATTTTACACACACACACACACACACACACACAAACGTGTACATAAAACGGCAACATTACGGTAGGCCGCCGGGTATCGCCGCTCGCCGGTGACCCCCGCGACACACGCGTGCGTTAACGACACACAATGACGAGAACAACGACGATGACGACACGCGCACTTCTAAGGCCTCCCGGCTATAAAATGACAGGGAATCTTCGGTTTCAGCGGTCGGGTCTCCTCTCCCGCGGTATATCGCGAGGTTGGGCGCGACACGAGTTCGCTGAACCTCGCGCGAATGAGTCCGCAGGTTGCGGGCCGATGTACAACGACGCACGTGTTCTTAGGCTGCTCGTCAGTGAGTTCGCTCGTGTGTCGCACCGAGAGAGGTTTCTTCATAAGGATGTCAAGGCCACGACCTAATGGGAGGTCGTTGCCACTTACGCGTCTCTCTCCCTCTCTCTCCCGCGTCCCTTCGCGTCTCCCCTTCTTCCTACGCCTCTCTCTCTCTCTCTCTTTCTTTCTCTCTGTATTTTTCTTTTTCCACATCTCTCGCGCCGTCCCACCGTTAATATTATTCGAGGCATCCACGCCGGCGATCACTCTCTTACATTCCGAAACGACGCAGTCACGCGCAGCCCCCCTCCCTCCCCCGCGTTATAACCCCGCGGGATCGCGTGAATTACGCTGCTCACCTCCCGTTCCGACGCTTACGTCGTCGCGACGAGGTGCGCGCACCGTTAACAGGCTCCCTCGTATTTCGTTCCCCGGTGGAAGGTATCTCGAAGATGCGCGCGGATCGAGCACCGGGTGCAGCGCCGTCCTCCTCCTCCCCGCGACGCGTCAGCGCGAAAATGCAAATAGGCAAACGACACACCGGCACGCTCTCACAGCGTGACGAAAGGTAAAGAGCGCGCGCGATCGTCGGTCGCGATTCGCGTTTAACCGCTCGTCATAAATATTCAAGGCGCGCGTGCGATACTCGGGACTCCCGCGGAGAAACGCTCGAGATCATCCGGACTACCACGGCTTGACGCCGCGCGTCGTCCACTTCTTCGGGGAGAGGGTGGTCTCAGCTCCCCGAACCTCTTCTCCCCACGGAGAAACGGACGCGCTCGCGAAAACGACAAATCGAATAGACCGAACGCATCGCGCGCGAATCGCGTCTCACCGGGCCGGGGGAAGCGTATATTTCGTAGACACGTGCGCGCCGACGCATCTTGACCTGGATTGCCGTAATTTTTGCAACATAGGGGTGAACATGAGAACATTTCAAAGGGAAATACGAAGACTCGGAGGTGGACGATAACAGACTGAGAAGAGGAAATTGAAGTTTCGCGAAGCGACGTTTTCTTTCGACGTTTAGACGGTTAGACCAAAATTTGACCGCGACGGGAATGTATTCTCGCGGAATATACTTAATCTTCTTATTAATCGGTTTATTTGCTGGGAATCCAATTTTATTTCGTTCATTTGTCTCAATAAACATTTATTTCTGAAAGGAACCCCCGTATTTCGCAAGTAAATTTTTCACTCTTTTCTCCTCAGCGTAAGAACGATAGGCAAGTGAGAGTCAGACGTTGGCCGCGAAGTTTACAAATCTTAGCGGCAGCGGATAAAATTGTCCACGACGCGGTCGAAAACTCTGTGCTAAATTCAACAAATTTCGCACGGGCCCGAACGGTGCGCAGAAATGTTCGCGTTAATTTAATACAAAGTTCAACGCAATAATAAACGAATGATAATCCACGCAATGAAAGTAACTATAGTTTCTCCCGGTGCGTTATTCGCTCGCGAAACGTGTCGGAAACAAATCGACGACGAGGGACGCCGGGATATCGAGTGATTAAACGTGCACCTGAGATTCGATCTTCCGCGAGGAGAGGAGAGGAAAGCTGTTTCGTTCGCTCGCTTGGAGAAGACGCGAGAGACTCCGCGCGGTGTCGGTGACCCCCGTCATCATCGAAACGCCGACACGGTAACCGGGGCGGGCTTTTAATTAGTCACGTCAGAAGTCACGAGTGCGCAACGACGACGCGCGGCCTCTTAATCCGCACTTGGGCGCGATAAGAATACGCCGTAATTAAAGACCGATAACTATCGCACATATATATATATATATATATATATATCCGTACATACGTGTGTGTACATGCCGAGTGGCCCATTATATCGTGAGTCATGCGATCTTTATCGGTTGTCGTTCCGCGTCGGCAGGATAACGAATATGACGCGCGCGACCGACGGCGCCGTTTCTCTGTGCACCGGGAAAAAGATTTCTTCGGATTTAATAAATTTTATCGCGCCCAAAGAAATGTCATCATTGGCCGGCGAAGGAACTAACGTTCCGATTGATAAGTTTCGATTGTCAGACTCCTCAACGAACACGTATCTTTATCTTGAATAAAGGATTCGCGCGGGCGAAGGGGGAGGGCGGTGCACCGCGTGGTGCCGCGATAAGCGAGAATCGTGCGTGATTGTTTCGGCGCTGTGGGATCGCCATTAAACGAATGCGGTATCTCCGGTTGTCACGCTCGCGTAAGACACAGACGGTTGTTGGCGGAGAAGGCGCTGTCTCGCGCTACCTCTTGGAAATTTACCGAGACCTCGCCGGCCAGTTCTTTCTCCTTTCTTCAAGCTTTTTCTTCGCATTGGAATCACGTCCCCCGGCCGGGGGTTCCCACTGCTCGCGAGCACCGAAATCGTCAAGCACGTCTCAAGCACGTACGTCTCAGGCTACTTTCATCTCGCTTTTGTCCGGAGTATCGAGTCAAGTAAACGCACACTGAGGAAAAAGCGTTCGGTATTTTTTGGCAATTATAATCGCATAGAAAGTGAAAGTGAACTATGATCGGGAGGCCGGTTTTTGTGGCCTGTTACTGTATTGTTAGTGACGATCGTTTCATCGCATTTTATCCGCACGGAAAATTTCGCGGGATCTAATTGGTATTCAGTTCGATTTCGCAAAGTAATTATAGAGGATAGTTGGGAAATTAACAGTTCTGGTTAGAAATATCATATTCGATGCGCGCAAATTTAAAGCCTGTACTAATAGTTGCCGTTTAAAATTTGTATCATGCGAGGTCCTCGGATTTTAATTTAGATCTGAATTTTAGAGAGATTTACTTTAGATCTGAAATTTCCAATTAAATCTTATGATACATTTGGTCTTATATATTTATAAATCATTAGTTATTCACAATCGAGAAATCGAGAAATTCATGTTGAATTCTAATTTCAAATCTGAATATCTCGCGTGAAACAAGTTTCAAGTAACAACTGTTAATAGAAGTTTAAATGGGGAATATAAACAGATCCTGTTCGGTTTTACCCTCAACGTTTTTCCTAAAAATTCTCTTTAGTTTCCATTTTACATTACAATTGAATAAAATATACGAAATACTTTAAGTATTTGCATTTTACAAGAAAGGAGGTTTTATATTTAATAAGAATGGGATTCTCAGTTGATATCGTAGTGGGATAATCTACTTTTCGTATTAATATAATCGAAATCCATGTTATATATGGGAAAATCAGGGAAAATTTCTATGTAGGCGGTGCTCTCAGAACAGCAAGATGATAATTGGCGCCGGGAATGACTGTAATTTTAGCGAGATTAATCACTATCTTCCCCTGCGTATGTCCCGCGCCGAAGGGGCTCGTTGTTTCGCGATACGTGGTGTATTATCGCGTTGTGCGTATTTTTTTTTTCCCTTTCATCCTTTTTTTCCGACGTAATGCGCTCTCGAGGTGTAGCCTCTTAGTCGCCTCCGTGTGTCCTCGCACCGGCGGCACCGGAGAGGAGAAACGAGTTGCGTATAGAATATACACGCGAGAAGGGGCTAGGCAACCCCCTGTGCACGCATGCAGAATGCCCGAGGGTGCAACAACCTCACCTCACCTCTCCTCTCCGTCTCCTGAATGGTTAGGCGGGCGAATGGGAAAAAAAGCGAGACCGGGGGAGAGAAGACACACGCGCCGCGCGAGTTGAAAGAACGAAGCCGCGGTCGGAACCTCGAATACGTGATGGCCGGTGTAGCGCGCACGTCGACGTCAGAATATAATGATAACAGGTAAATGTCGCGGAACGGAAATACCGCGTAAACACCGGCCCGCGGAATCTATATCCTCGGATCGCCGCGAAGCTCGAGTCTCGAGCCACGATCGTCCACTTTTTCCCCGGGCTTCCCGGGGTGTGATAATTAGAGTACGAGGACCGGAGCTCGCATCGTTTGATTCGTTAGATATCTGGTTGATTTGGAAGTATTTCTCTCGTGCTCTCTAAATTTCCGGGAAATCGCTCGACTTCGAGCGACTCGATTGTCACTCTCGAGTAAAAGTTCACGCCGAGAGAAATTGTATTTATTGTTTTTTTAACAAATCAACTTTGTGATACTCCCCTTGTTTGATTTTAACCGCAAAAATAGTAGTAATACGCAAGGTTATTGTAGTTCTAAAGTTTCGGAAAAATCCCGTTTTCTTCCCATTTATCGACGGATCCCTTCGGTTTCTGTCACGAAAATACGAAAATTCGTTTGGAAAGTTTCACGTGCGTTTGATTAAAAACCTGCCGCACTTTATTCCATAATGAATACAAGAAACCAAAAAAATCCGCGGAAAGATTGAAAAGAGCGATCCTTATTCGAAATCTTAAAACTCTAAAGGTTGTTGTCACTGACACCGTAATAAGATTTGGAAACAAAGACATTTCGAAAAAAATGGTTCTCCTCTAACTACTACTCTATTATGACGTATAATCATGGCAAATTTCGAAGCGTGCACTGAAATTCCACGGAGATTACCGTGATCTCCGGCAACTTGACTGTATCTTCACCTGGTTTCGTTCCAAAAAGTAGCAGCAGCAGCAGCAATACGAGCTTAACATCGCTGACGCTACAGTAACATTTATAAAAAAACAGAAAAAAAATACTTCCGCCGAAAACAATTTTTTCACCCGTGCGATTACAGTTAGCCCTTATCGTACGCTAGCTTTTTATGCGTGATTCTCACTAGGTTGTAGCTGGTTTCGGTAAATATACGAACTTGTTACCTCCTACGTGACGTACGACCGCAGCGACGAAGTATTGTTGTCACGTGAGAGGTGACTTACGACCGATAAGGGTTAGAAATGTCAAAACTTCCTCTGCTCCGTGAGTGGAACGCACGTTTCGTTCAGTCAGCGTATTTCCATGCGAAAACCGTTTCGTTCCTATCGACACTTTCGTCCAGTGTCCGTGAGAAAAGACTTTGGAACCAACCCAACGGAGAAGCCCGAGCTCTCTCCCTGCTCCTTCGCGAACGGAGAGAAAGAAAGAAAGAAAGAGAGAGAGAGAGAGAGAGACTCGGTGATTTTTCGGTCGGACGAGGACGACGGGGCGTATCGCGCGGCGGACGTTAGCCGAGGAGCGAACCGTCGAAGGAGTATCGCGCGCACCTCGAAGACCAAGAGCGAGCGAGCGCGCGCGCGCAGCGAAAGCGTATCTTCTTTCGCGTCGCTTTTTTCCCCCCGCGAGCGGCCTGATTTATAGCATCCTCCTCCATCGGATCGTGTTTATGGGCAACGAGGAACCTATGGTAGGTACTAGGTACCGACGTATTTTGCTCTCAATGTCAGCCGATGGCGGATGGGCGCAAGGACCCCGGAGTCCTGGCGCAGCGCGGCGCAGGGGCGGCGCAGGGGCGGCGCAGGGGCTAAAGGCCTCACGAACCCGAGTCCGCGCGCGCACACACAAGCGTGCACACAGACAGAGCCATAAAACGCTTTATATTCCTGCTCTCCTGCGAGAGAGAGAGAGAGAGAGAGAGCCGTAGCCAAGCTATACGTGAGTTTTCTCTCTAAGCGCGCCCGAAAGAGAACAATAAAAGCTGCGGCGCGCACGCGGCGGCGGCCACGTCTGCGGGTAACGCCTCCGACGATTGTTTCTACCTCGCGGCCATGTCAACGCTCGTTTCGCTCTCTGGGTTAACCCTTTTACGCCCCTCGCTGCGCTAAGCGCTCGAGCGGGCTCGAGCGCGCTACCTCGCCGGGGTCCGGTCTCGCCGACGACGGATAATTCATTCGTAGTGCAAACATATTTATCTCCTTTCGTCGGCCGGCATAACGCGACGGCAGAACCCGGCGCATGCTAGTTGATATCGCTGAGAACGAGCGAACGACGACGACGGCACGGATTTTAGTGCGAATTTTAGTACGAATATATAATAACGATAATAATCATTTATTAACGCGAGAAGAGGAAAGTTTTAGTTTTAGTGATTAGAAGGGAATGAAGTAAGGCGGTCTGAATGATAAAATAATAATAGTAATCATTCATTTGTGTTGAGGAGGAAGGGAAAGGAACGTTCTGCAGTTACGTGATGAGAGGAAAATAGAATAACACAGCGCGAATGGTGAAATAACTTTGTTAACCGAACGGAGCGAAGGCAACGCGCGGATTTATCGGAGAAACGGAATCGAGTCGTGATGAGTTTCATTATTACGAACGTAATAGCTGTACCGCCGCTCGCGAGGAGAGCGACGGGAGCGTTCAAGGGTCCCGGAAGCCTTGAAATCTCAGATCCGCGAGAACCGCGCGGAAATTCGGGCAACTCGGAATCTCGAAAAATCATCGGAGCTTCCGAAGCTCCAAGCTCGTTGGTAATATCTGAAACTCGCGCCTGCATGCTCGCGCGATAATTAAGCACGCCTTTCGCATTGATTTTATACCTTTTTATATTTATATTGATTTTATATGGCACATTTGATGACGTAAAGGGAGCCACTCTTACATTAAGGTTCCCTCTGTTATTGATAAAAGTGCTTTTAACAGTGGTTTAGAAACCACCCGATCGACTGAGAAGCCACGTTTGAGGCACTTTTATCGATGAAAGAGAGTTCATAATATGGACCTTAATATTTATCGAGCATAATTGCGTCCCTATACATTTATTTCGCTGTCTAAATAATAAATGTTAATTCGAAACGAAATTGAGGCAATTACACGATATTATAAATACATATTTATACAATATTATATAAATGGTAGATTGCAAATAGAAATATTATAATCCCTTAAATATCCGCCCGGGATACCGAAGGTACGCGGTAATCGACTGCAGCAGCAGCAGCAGCGTGCTCTGGCCCTTCGGAGGACGTCCCTCACGCGTGAAATCGAACGCGCCGCACCGGGGCGTTAAGTCATCGCGACTTACGCACGAAAGAAAGAGAGAGAGAGTCTACGAACGCTTAAAGTCACGGCGGGAAATGCAGCCGGGGGTCTAACGTACGATCGATTCCGCGGTACTTTATCGGCCACATTTCACGCGCGCGTAGCGCGACGTCTCGTCGCGCGGAATTCCGAGATTTTCGCGGCGGAGGAGCCGATAATTCTGCGCCGTGAGCGAGCGCGCTCACGCACGCGGCGGAGGTGCGCGCGGATTCATAATGTACGGTTGCAAAACGCGTTGTTGCACTTTGAGCGATCCCCGGCGACTCTGGGGAGCCGTGCGCGCGCGCTCGCGAGTACGGTGCGAAGTGAAAGTAACATTCTAGACACGTGATGCGGCATCACGCTACGCGGGGGGGAAAAAAGAACTATGCGCGTGAAACGCGCGCGCGCGCGAGCGAGTGTACGTGTGGTGCGTGCGTGCGTGCGAACGAGTCCCGCGACGACACCGTAACTAGCACGCGTTTTCTGCTAAAGGGAATATCCCTGCCGTCGCCTGCTTCTTCCAACGTGAACGATGCAATCCTATCTACGCCCAGCCGGAGGACACTTCGGTATCGTATCTTTAACGACCAAAATCTCGAGAGTATCTCTCTCTCTCTCTGTCGTTTTCCCAGTCTCCCTTGGTTCGCGTCTGCATCCGCCGCATCCACGTGCGACATAGCCGCGCGTATGCACACGCATTTGTTCCTCGTCGGATGCTTCATTACGGCGTATCTGCGCCTCGATACCTTCGGTGTCCTCAACGACACACCGTGTACCGCGAGCATCCCCAATCGTTAGCGGCGCTCACGCACACACACCCGCGTACGTACATCGCGCGTGCGTACGTGCGCGGCGCATTTAACAGGTACCGGGTGTCAGAAGGGTGCGGAAAGAAGGAGAGAGAGAGAGAGAGAGGGGAAGAAGCGAGGAGGAGGGCAGATGTACGCGTCGTCGTCATCGTCGGCGACGACGACGTCGGGGGCGACCTCCGGGGAGCGGAGAACCGCGGGGCGGGAGGAAAAAGAGAGAGACGACGTCGCGCTGGGAAAGGGGAGCGCGGTGGAAGGGTGACGAGAGGGTGACGGCGGGGTCAATACACCCGTAATCTCGCTGAAATGCACTTGGGTGCAACCGCGCGACGAGGCGCGCTACTATCGCGGCGTTACGCGAAAGAGAGAAGGAGAAAGAGGGAAGAGGGGAGGAGAGAGAGGGAGAGAGCTCTATCGCGCCAGAAATAGGGTTGCTCGCGAATAAATATCGATGATCTCCTTGCAGCGGCCGCGGGAGGGGAATGTCTCGGTTTCGTCGGGGCTATCGACACCTTTATGTTTGTTAAATGTGGAATGTCACGCCGGTATCGATACTACCGGCGATATATTACCGATTCCAAGTCCCCCGCGTCGTCCCTCAGTGGATCTTATCGCTCACAATGAGACACGATTTTCAAGTGAACGCGCAACGATAACACATACATATACGTACACGTTGCAACACCGAGCCCGAAGCACTCGAAATTCGCCGGGCACGAGGATCGATTTACGCAATCGCGTCGCCCGAGCGCCAAACGCGCGGCATATTTCGGGTGAAATTGGAATAGATCGGCGGAAAGGTGAAATCTCGCGTGTGCATAGTGCGCGCGTTTTACCCCGCTCGCAACATTTTCGCGCGCTGGGAGAAAAATATGTTGGTATTTGTAATTAGGGTCGTAATAGTGAAAAAATTATAGTCCGGAGAACCATTTCGCTTTTATGTGGAGAAAATATCGTAGCGAAAACTATTTATTAGACATAATTTTTCCCCGTGTAGCAAATATCATTATAATATCAGTGATAATAATCTTACACGTATATTGCCACTACTACTTCTGTTGGCTCTACAATGGTCGCGTCGGTGACAGGTGTCATTTATGCGCGCTGAAATGCATTTTCTGGAAAATTATTTGAACGAAGTAACAGAAAATTTAAAAAATACTAAACTTCTTTGCTTCACTAGAACGATATTTAATACATAACGAAATAAATTTTCCTTTTTCATTGAAAACCAAATATATCCTCTAAACAATTCTGTTTTTTTTTTTTTTTTCAAACATAGTTCATTTAAGTGAAACAACAGCTCTGTCATTCCAAACAAAATGATATTTCATATTCAATTATTTATATCAAACAACAAGTCAACACGCAAACACGTATGCTAAATCCAAAGAAACTTTTCCTCCCGTGTGTATTATTTCCTAACGCTTTTTTTTTTAATCGAAAGTATCAGTTTAAAATGAAGAAGGACACTTGTCCTCCGAGCGAGCACTTCAGAATCACAACCATAAAAAGAACATAGTTAAAGTCGAAAATGATTAATTTCTCTCACAGTGGGAGATATTAGAATCTACCGATAACGCGCGATTTTTCCTCTCTCTCTCTCTCTCTCTCTCGCTCGCTCGCTCGCTGCCATCCGCGAGTGGATTCCCCGTGAAATTAGAAAGTAGCGCGCGAGAAGTCGACACCGCGCGTCCGCGGATATCAAAGTCAGCAATGCACGCGCATATATCCATGCACCGGCCGCAATTACCGTTGATCCGCGCGATCGTACACGGACCGTACGCACGATCGTATCTTCCCGCCGGCGCATAAATCGTCGTATCCCGGATAAGAGACGCGCGCACACACATGTTTCTCGTTCTTTCCCTCGCAGGAAAGTAGAGTCGCGCGTGCATTCGACCGCTCCGTTGCATCCGCGAGGGGAACGCGCGCGCGCGTGCGCTCGCTCGTAGAGGAGTGTCGTTGCTTCTCTCCTCGCTCGTTCGCCGTCATCGTCATCGCACAACACCTATCCGCGCAACCTACTTTATCGCGATATTTATAACGATCCTTTCAGCGTTTCAGGCGCTCTCTCCTGCTCTCGAAGGTCGCTTAACCCTGGAACGGAAACGTAAAGCGCGATGTGTGTCCGGCATGTCGCGCGAAGTACCGCGAAGATTCTCCCCTCGGTTTTCTTTATGACGTAACAGCGATATTCGTGTTATCATTCGTTGCGCTTGTTCTTATCCTTCGGGGATCGCACGCGCGTGTCCGGCGAATCCGCCATCGGTGCCGACGCGCGTGTACTGAGAGGAAAAATAAGGAGAGGTAAAAGAAATATTCATTCGTTGGATCCTAATGTGTACTTGATCCGAATTTATCCGAATTTATCCATATACGCTTGAATCTAAATTAGAGAGATTTAGGTCCTAATTAAATTGAGAACGGTGTAATTTTTTATTTAAACTTCGTTAATCTAAATTCTCTCTCTTTCATTTAAATAGGATATATTTCTTTTATTTCATGAGAAGCTACGGTTTTAAGGAAATATATATTTTCTCATTTGAACCAAATTTGCACGCGGTGTAAAAATATGTATATTAGTATAATATGTCATTTTAAGACCCCTCCCCATCTCCCGAAGAAATATCTTTCGTCTTTTGGATATGCTTTTCTCTAAGTACGTGCGTCTGACGAATTTCTTCGACTTATACTTTCGACACACGATTACCGGCTATCGCAATGGACGCTCATATTTATGTTCTTTCCGGTTTCCTCCTATTCTTCTGCAATTTTTTTCCAAATTCTCCGGATTTCTTCGATTTCTGTCTCAGGGGTGGAGAAATTCGTTTAGAAAAATTCACGCGTGTCCGATGAAAAATCCGCCACATTTGCTTGTCGCCGTGAAGAAGATAAGAGACGGGAAAAATCCGCGGGTAAATAAAAAAAATCGATTTCCTCCCTTCAAAACTATAGCTTCGCCAAGTTATCTCTCTCACTTACGACGGTCAAATGTCCGTGTTCATCCAGTTCCAAAATGCTCCCACCACTCGTCGACGATGAAGTTAACCGTCTAAGCGCACTGCGGTGGTTTGCTCATTTTCCCCGACGGATGTCCAACAGTCCAGCCCGAAGTCATTTCCGTTCCGCGTGCGGGTATCAACAGCCGATTAAATTCGAGCGCGTCGTTCCGCGGCCGCGACGCGCGCGATATCTCGCGCGAGCTATAATTATCGTATAATCGTTATCGCGCTACCATCCCGTCTCGCGCATCGGATAGACGCGCGCGCGCGCGAGCAGGAGGAGGACGCGATGCGAGGGCGATGCAACCGCGTTCAAGGCTGCGCGGCGCATTCCGTCGCGGCTTTTACCACTTTCCTGCTCACGTGCCGCGCCGTGAATAGTCGGCTTGGTGCGCCGGTGTGTACCGCAAAAGTGCAACCAAGCCGGGAACCTGTTTCGTCGTCCAGGCTCTCGCACCATTTTTTGCCGCGAAAACAATTAATCCCGCGACTTGCGCAATCGGACTCGATGATCGCCAATGATTGAGAGGAGGGGGAGGGGTGGACGTTTTTGGAGTTTCCCCCCGTCGTACGGCCCTTCCCTCGCGCTTTTTCCCTGAGTACACTGCGAGAAAAATATCGTTATTTTCGGGGACAGCGATATCTTTTTTTTTCATTTCAACTACGAAAATAGTCGAGAGAGAGTTATTTTCTTAGTAAATGTTGCTATAGTGTTAATGATAATAACCTTACGTGCATATTGTTACTGCTATTTTTGTGAGTAAAATATAAAAAAAAGAGGATACTATTATCCCCGAAAATAAGTATATTTTTCCCTCAGTGTCACGGAGACGAGAGAATATCGCAGCAAACGCTGACCTCCGATAATTGGAGATGCGGAAATCGCGCGCTCGGCTCGAAATGATAAAATCTGCCCGTGGATTAGCAGACAGTTCGGCGTCGCCGTCGATAGATAATCCATGTCGCGTATATATATATCCAATCGGATATCGCGTCTGTGTTTCACGAGAGAGAGAGAGGGGGAGAGAGACGGGAGGAGAGGTTAATATAATCTTAGCGGAGCCGCGCGACGTGAATTAGCCAATTCTGTCGTTTATCGGATTCCCTTCAGCCGGGATCGATGTTGCTCGTTTCGCTGCGTCTCGTTTAACGAGCTTGCGTAATATTCCAGCCAGCCGTTGGTCTTTCATTCTTTCTCTCTCTCTCTCTCTCTTTCTCCGTCTCTCTTGGTGATGCCTCGTATCGTTCGATGTTCGACGGTCGACGAAATAACCTTCTTCGGGAGGCACCGTTTCAGTCCTCCAGAGGAAGTATGAAATTAACATCCCGAATTTGCATTTTGATATTTGGGATTTCCGATCAAAGTTTCAGCTTCCTTTTGAATAAACACGGTTTCTAACACACGACGGACTTTGACTCGTCCGCCAGCGCACTGAGAGAAAAATTGTTTTCTCGACCATTTTTATTCTTAAACTGCTATTGCCAATAAAACCATTCTGTCCAAACACGTATGAACAGAACGATCTTTACATATTTCAACGATTTTCGTAAGCAAAATTTATATAATTTTGCAAGACAGTTGTTTGTTGATATCATACAATTTCAAAAAAATTATACATACAAAACTATTATAATTTTAATACTATTGTCATCTTTATAGCTGTGTATTTTACGACTATGTATTTTTGATCTAGATCCGTTTCTCAATTTCGAGTGAAAACATCCATTCGACTGTTCAGAGTGGTGAATTCACTATGCATGAGCGGACTCGAGCAACGTTTTATTCTAAAAAAACTACCATATGTGCGACAGCGACGACTCATTCTTTGTATTCTTACTGATAGAAATTATAGTTACTTTTGGCGCCAACAATACCATTTTCACGATTTTAACCATGAAAATAATAGTAGCAATATATTTTCGCGATTAATATAACTATTTTTGTGGTTAAACCGAGAAAAGGATATTATTAGCGCTGAAAATAACTACAATTTTCTCAGTGTATACAAATTACCCTGTATGAGAATATACGTTAGAATTATATTGGGCAAAATAAATTGAATCTGTCTGGATTTCTCGTTTAGAATGGCAACTTCATTTAGTTGGTAAATCGGAATTCCAATTAGATCCTACAAAATTTTCTATATAGAAAGTCAGATAGATCCCATTTCCCCTGCCCAAAGCTTTGCAGATATTTTGTTCAACATGAATATAAAATAGAAATTTAAAAAAGAGGAAAACTTAGGGTGAACACTGGACAGAGAAAATGGAATCTGCCTTCCTACTTAGAATCGTACTTTTTGAAACATTACAATTCTAATCCGAATCTTCACAAATTTCCCAATTAGAATCCATCATTTCTTCTTTTGGAAAATCGTAATAGATTCCGGTCAGATCCCGGAAAATTCTCTATGTGAGGAACCAAATCTATTTATGCCCCTAATTTTTTTCTTGTTATGAACTTTCAAATTGCACTATGAAAAGAAGCTATGTCACCTATTCTGCTACATAAATAAGAAACAATCGTTATTTCGCTATTTTTCGGCGTACCGATGACTGAATAAAGCGGTTCTGTTTTATACAGATACAAATAGAATACAGTCTGCCGACGGGGAGGGGGCTTCCCGAATAAACCGTGGTAGCGTGCGCGTTAATAACGTTTACAAAAGAAGAAGCGTCTCCTCCCCCAAGGAGGGAGATCCATCACCCCCTCGTTCGCGCGCCCCTCTCGACCGTATTTATTATCCGGGTAAAACGATGGCGCGCACGGAGATTGCTCAATAATTTCCGCCGCAGCCCGATAATCACCTGACCGTATCACCCGGGCCGCTTTATAATGTACCTCGCTCGCTCGCTCACACGCGACTTTACCTGCTCACACGTGCGGCGGAGTGACCGTGCCTCGAGCGGGCGCGCGAGTGCATCGAACGAGGTATCCAGGCTGACACCCACGCCGAACGCTTTCTGGGCCGAAAAATCGCCCCGCTCGCTCGCGCGCGTGCACCGCCGTTCACTTCCGCGTGCCCTGCCGTCGCGACAGCTCGCCGCCCGCTCATTCTCCGCGGTGTGTCGGCTTGAATGCACACGCCGACGACGACTGCAGTCGGACCGGGCCGGGGTTCCGGGTCGGTTTTTCGCCCTGAAAACGTCGCGATTGTCGAGGCCCGGCCTGGTCGAGCGAGGCGTGACCGGTTGTCCGTTTTTTCCCGCCATCCTCCCGTCCCTCTTTTCTCGTTATCCCGATCTCTCTTCCTCCCCCTCTCTCGCGATTCCCCATTCTCAAGCGTGCCTCCTCCTCGCGCACGCACGTATGATCCACGCGTTGCGTTCTCGATGCTTTATCTACGTTAGCTATCTTAATTCTCTCAACTAACCAGCCATCTTTCTCTCTTTCTCCCTCTCTCTTTCTCTCTCTGTCAAACTAGTCGGATGATAATTGCAAGCTCCCAATGTCGATTGTACGGTTTTACTCCTTCGTTCCGGGTGATTTATCGTTATCGTGCGCCTCTGCGCTGAGAGAAATTCAGCTGAAATTATATAGTCGTTTTCGGCGGCTCAATTATATCTTCTTCCGGTTCTAACCTGCAAAATAGTAGTCGCAATATGTATGCGAGACTATTATGACATTGAAGCAACGCTTCTGCCAGAAAAATGAGTACTCCTGATCATAATTCTTTCATTTTCCAAAGTGTTCGTGCCGTTCTGTAATTAAAATGTACGTGCAAACGTTTCTATTAATTTTAAAATACAATTAATCAATTTAAATACGCGCCATCTTGTTCGATGACCTGTTTTCCGCACAATCCCAGGTCCATAGAAATTCTATAGAACTTCTGAGCGAAGAACTGATTAAAAAAAAAAAGAAAAAGGAACGAACGTTTTGCGTCAATCTGAATGATTACAAATGTCAAAATTTTGTCTCAACGAGGTGAATACCTGAAATCTTCCTCTCTATCATCATCTCGCTCAGCGTTCTCCGTCTCCACACGATTCTGATAATTTCACGTTAGCGCTGCCTCCGCCGAGGGAACGCGTTTATTAAACTCGTCGGAGTTGACACGTCAATTAAACTCGCGTGCGTATATTTTCTCTCCCCACCCCCGAAGTTTCTTTTTTCTCGGTGGAATCACGCGCGGCGAGTGTGTCACGCACGACGAAGGCTTGGTGACCGATAGCCGCGCGGGAGAGAAAGCAAGGGATTACGTAAAGCAACGCAGGCGTCAAACATTATTTCCTCACCTTCATTAGACGACGTTACGCGGCAACAATCGAACGTTCGGCTAAACGTTAGGAAATAATCCTGCGGGGATGCTCGTATCGCGGCGTAAAGCGAGTATTCCGAGCGCCAACGAAGAGTACTCATCGTTCGACAACACGTTACTCCCGCTGCGTTCGACTTGCTGGGTCGGCTTATGGATTCGTCTGACGTGCATGTTGCAGCTAGTACTTCATGGGTTAAAACCACGGAAGGAGGTATAGTTCAGCCGAAAATAATAAATAATCGCAGCGGGATTTCTCTCGGTGCGAGGAGAAGAAGCGAAGAGAGAGGTGGGAACGAGATGACGAAGCGGCGGAAGTCGCGCGAGCCACCACGAAGCATCCAAAGAAGCGGTCATCCGGGGGCTCAGAAACGAGAGACTCCGGATTAATCGGGCCTCGAGCGGCTTGTTCCGCGCACGAGTCACGGTGAATTTTAGCGTTCCGGGTCCGCGCGGGAGCGACGATAACGCGCGGAAATAAACGCGCGCGCTCGATTTCAAAGGAATCGCGTATGCACGCCTCCGCGTAGCCACGCTTTAATGTAACGTATACGTTGGCCCTATCGGACAATGGTCACCCTGTGCGGTAGCCGCGCGGTAAGCGATCGGCGAACGCCCACGCTTACGTACACTGCTACTCTTCCGAAGGCGCGCGAGTCGTTTCGCCGCGTGACGGATCGTTCCCCATTACTCTTACGCTTACGAGCGAGCGAACGAGAGAAAGAGAGGGAGAGAGAGATCGTCACGCAAAGTCGCCCCATATTCTGTGATCATGTTCCGCTTGCGTTGCACCGAAATAACGATCGAGCTTAATGTGTTGCGCTTTCGTAGAAATTAGCGGCGCGACATCGGCCGTAACGGCGCACGCGAATCTACGACCGTCGGTTCCGCGTCTTCCCGTCCCACCCAGAAAAATATACAGTTATTTTCGGCGACAATATCCCTTCCTTTTTTACTTTTATCTTTTATTGATTTAAAATCGAGGCCACAAGTAATTAGAACTTCTCTCCGTGTGTGATTTACTCATGCTTCGACTCTGATGTGATGCCTTATAAATTACCGTCTACGCTGTCTCAGCGTCGAAGTGGGTCGTTTCGGGTAACGTTCAAGTTAAATCCGTGGAATCAAGAAGTTCACCGGAGAAGTAATGAGTGTCGTCAAAGTAGCTTTTCACCCCTTCCAGGCAACCCCGTATACTGGTGCGAACCACCCTTGAGAGGTGTCAAAGTAACATCAAATTTCCGATTTATAGCTCGAACAAAGCCCGAGTTAACGCTGCACGTTATGTGTGCGTACAGACGATTATTCCCGGGCTGCCGCTGGATCTCCCTCTCTCTCTCTCTCGCAACTCCGACAACTTCATCATCATCGTCAGACGCGCGTCGACATCGCCCGCTCTCGCGTCCCCTCTCCTCCTCCCCCAGCGCGCACCCTTAATTACATCACCGCGAAGATCATTTCGAGACACTTCCGCCGCGGCTCCTCGCGACGTTAACGCGCCCTCCTCCCACCTCCGGCTTCCTTAATTACACCCGTAACGTTCTATCTCCCCGAGCTCGCGCGCACCGCCGTCCGAGGGAGCCTTTATTGAACGCGCCACATTATCTGGAAATGTTCGCCCTCGCGTTAAATCACGGCCCATTAATCATTAACATGCCCCCCTTCCTCCCCTCCCTCCCTCCCTCCTATCCGCTTACACACCACCCCGTGACCGCTCGGTGGATTCCCTCGGAATATTCCGCGACCGAGCACGACGTCGTCGGTCTCGGCGAGAGAAGCTGGGAACGTAAAAGATACAGAGAGAAACAGAGAGGAAGGGAGAGAGAGAGGGAGATAGAGGGGGGGGGGAGGGAGAGAGACGAACGCTGGACATACGCGATTAAGAAGGCGCGGTTTCCTGCCGCCGGTCTTTGTAAGAGATTAATCACGTCCTTAGAAGAGTCGTGTTTACAGCCGAGAGGAGAGAGAGAGAGAACGGTGAAGTCGGAGGGACGGGAGCCCGCATAAAGGATCCACTTACATAAATACTTGCAATCGCCGGCGCACTCGTCATAATTAACCGCGCACTTTCGTAACGCGAAAGCATTCCGCGAGAGTCTCCCAGCCGCCGCGGTTCCGCCGCGCGCGTTTCTGACCCAGTGAACAACGGTCAGATCAAATGGAGGGACGAAGCGGGGGGAGAGCGTATATCTCACGGATAGGAGAGTCGCGTTCACGCGCCAGCGCCGGGAATCGGTAACAGGTAACGTCGTCGTCGTGAAAGATCGAGAAAGAAAGAGAGAGAGAGAGGGAGCGAGCGAGCGTGTAATTACGCGCGCATGGGGCGCGCGTACGCCGTCGTAAATCCGCTGAAATACGAGACACGAATCGAAGCGCAACGTAACGCTAACGCATCGAGCGAAATATTTTGCGCGCACGTACACACGTTGCCATCGCGTTCCACGGCGATCGTAACAGCTCGCTCGGCACCGAACGGGAATAACGGGAGTATTTCGCGATGTAACGAGAGTTCACCCGCCGTCGTACTCTCTCGTTGTCTCGGAAAAAGGTCGCGGAGGATCCGCATATTTTGCGCACCGGCGGATTTCGCGGATATTCGAGAGATCTTTCCGGCCGGGGGATGCCGTTCTCGGGATGCCCGTTGTTCTCCGGAAATGCCGCGAATCGCCGGACGGGACGAGATACACGCAAAGTGTGCACGCGCACCGAGAGAAAAATAGTGATTTTTCGGGGACAACGATATTCCTTTTTGATTTCAAGCAGAGAAATAGTAGCACGCGTTAGGTTATTAATATTGAGACTATAGTAACACTTACGAGAAAAGTAGTTATCTCGACTATTTTTGTGGTTAAAATGAAAGAAGACACACTGTCGTCCCCGAAAATAACTATACTTTTCTCTCAGTCGGCGCTGAGAAAAAGCGCTACCGTTCAAGCAATATTTGCTTGAACGGCCTTGACGGCCTCCTCGACGAAATATTTACGAGAAGCAGAAATATAAATATGATATTTCCTTTGTATAAGTAGACGTTCACTTGTATGTATTAAAACAATTCCGACAGGTATTAGATTTATAATACTGAGAATGTCAGAATTTATTTACGAAAGATATCTACTGTCTGGGCAGAAAAACCGTAATTCAAAATCACCGGGTTTCCTCAACGAAAAAGAAGTGTTATGTAATTCTGGTAAACGCTCTCTTGAATTTAATACCACTTTACACGTACGTTTAATAATTCATTTACAAATTAAGATATTACTGAATTCACGTAAGTATGCATTATGATCTATTAAAAGATACTTACATCGATAAAAATATTGCTCGATTTAAGAAGCAGAAAAACAGGCAATCACCATTACTTGATTCAAGCACTTTTTTTCTACCTATCCATATGATTCATATTTTAAGACTTCCGCGCACGTACACACACACACACACACATACACGTACGCACGCAAAAAAGTCTAATTGAATTTATCTGACGAACAAATCAACGTACGGTTTAGTTGAAGAATTTCTGGCTGTGAAAACCTAATTTGGTTCATTGCGCAGGTCGCGCACGAAGTTGTCACGCGCCTTCGCGTATACATTTTTTTCCCTCTCCCCCCTCTCTTCCTCCCTTTTCCCCGATCTACAATTTAGTGAAACCTCAAGTATGTTCTTATTCGCAATTAAGCACCGCGACGAAGCGGATAAACGCGTGACATCCGCGGTTCCGTGATTAACTAGGCACGGCTTCCGGCTCAACCGAGCTCATTAACGGTCGATTGCATCCTTTGGGAAAGGCGCAACCCGAAGAAACGCCATTCTCATTCTTATTCGTCCAGTCGCCGGGGTCTCGCGTCTAAAGTGTGCCGATTGTGTCACTCGGTTCGAGTTCGCTTTTTGCGCCGAGATGCCGAGCAGCAACGTGTACCTACACCGACCAATGTTTAATCACACACTGGCCACTAATAGGCCAGCTTCATCTCAACATGATCTTCTTACTCAGTTACTGTCTGCTAAAGCCTGAACAGTAAAAACTGACCGAGTTTCTGCCTTGTGATCAGCTTCTCCTGGAAATCTTTCTGTTCAGGTTTTTTCCTTTTTTCCTTTTTTCTCTCGATTACGACATTAAAACGGAATTTTTTGCCTGAACGTGAGAGCGCGTGATTCTTATATATTATTTTGCTGAATAGCTTATTATTTATGAATAGAGGACGGAGAGGCATTGAAATTCTGTCCTGTCTACCGTAACGAATCGGAATGTTTCATTCTTATATATCAAACAATTAATTATACAACACTAATTATACAACAGTAAAAACTAGAACAGCAAAACAGGTTCAATTCTGACGGACGTAATTTACCACCGACGGTCGTTATCACTGACGCTATCTTAAACTTCCTAGAAAAAGTGGTCCTCCCGATTATTATTTGTGGTTAAAATAAAAACGAAAAAAGAGCCTGTTCGGCGGCGAAAATATCTCGAATTTTCCAAACACGGGTTCGCGCGGCGCAGGCCGACGCGTTGACGATTCCCTCCGATAATCCGGAAAGCATTCCGCGCACTTCGTTTACGAGCCCCGTGATTCGTCGCACGCGGTTCGCGCGACGGCGCGATCGGATTTATGTCCCCGAGGCGCGTTTCATAATTCGCATCGCGGGGGATTAACAAGACGATTAAAGGAGGAACTGGGTCAGCTTCGCCGGCGAAGGGCGACCGTCGGTTCTCGCGAAGATCTTTCGCTCCTTCCTCGTCGTCCTACGACACGAGCTATTAGACCTCGAAACAGGGTAGTCATTGAACTCTCCTCGTCGAAGATAGAACTCTCGCGTGTCCGCACTGCTCGTCGCGCTTGTGTGCGTGCCGGTATATTCCTGGATAACGCGTTTTAGTTTCGCGTAGTCGTTTCGCGAACGTGCCGTATGCAAATAGACACATATCCGCGCTGCGTAACGCGCGAGTACGAACCCGGTGGAAATACCGATTATGCGGAACGCCCGATTACGCGTTACGCGTCGCACCAACTATGAAATTGCTCTTAATCCGCCGCCGTTATCGCGGCACGGCGGATTCCTCCCCCGAAATTCTCCCGGTTATCGGTCGAGACCTCTTCGCTCGAGCCAACAGGTCGCGAGATGAAGCGTGTCGGAGGTGCCCGGTGATAATCCGGAAATTTACGCCCCGGGGTTCGCGCGCGTGCACGATTTATCTCGGCGTGTATGGGGGGAGGGGCGAGTTGCCAAAACTCCCTGAGGTATTCTTCAAGCGTTTGTATCGCAGACAGAAGACACGGTGGAATTTGTTCGACTTTCGATTGTGCTTTTATTAGTGATTAATTCGAAAAAGCTCCTCTCCATGATTACTTGCGATAATAAACTCAATATTTTCGGCGCGATTCTTTGTAAAATGGTAGGGGACTTTTTCGTTCACATCGACCTGAACTGTGAGTATATATGTCCCACTTAAAACGACAGGCATGCGTGTGTATCGCGTATAAAAATCGTCGAGTTAAAATTTATTATACCGGTGCGAGCGCGACGATGATTTTAAACGATTCCTACATCGCGCCGGGTTCTCGCCGGGGTTCTCGCGCGGTGATATGCATCAATTAGCGTTGATAGATTAGCTCTTAATGCAATCCATCTATCCATTAAATGGATCGACGCGAAAATGCGTCGCTCGTGTGTGACCGAAACAGTCTATAAAAGCGAGATATCTCGTAGCGACGGGTCTAGGAGAGTAAATATCGACAAGCTTGATTGGATTTCCTAATTAGCCGAGGAATATAATGAGATCGCGCGGGATTAATCGCGCCGACGCCATTTCCAATTGGCCTCTTACGTTGAATTTTTAATAAGCTGGAATGAATTATCGCGAAGATTATCAGGTAGGAATCGACTCGGAGGGGGAAAACACGATACGCCCTTATCGTTCGCCGCGCGAACCGTGTTTGGAATATTTGGGATATCATTGCGGATGTTAATTCGGCCGTTGTTAATTATCGTGTAAGTTTAGTTAATGCGATCCTACCGATGCAACAAGCGCTCACACGGAGGGAATTTTACAGTGATAATATTACACCGTTGGATCTTGTTTAATTTATTATCATTCAATATTTGCATACGCTACACGGAAGGAAAGTGCTGGATTCAAGTAAATAATCACTCCAATATCCCTTAGCAAATTTTTACTCGGGTCGAGTGATCATTTTACTTGATCGAAGGCAAATATTTCCCAAGCAAATTATATAAGTAAAATTTGTTTAATCCAAGTAAAAGTTTGCTAAGGAGTATTGAAGTAATTATTTACTTGAATCTAGCATTCCTTGCCGTCCGTTGTTTATTTCAGAGACTAAATTTTATTATTGAAAAAATCCTTAGTAAGATAAACTCTATTCATGTTAGTCTGTTGCTACGTTATTACTAAAAAATACGGTGAAGTTGAAAAGAGTTTAACAAAAAAACCACGTACACTGAGAAAAAATCTCGCTTTTATAGACTTAAACATTTATTTGCGGGATATTTTTTGTGGAATAAACCTTATATCTGCCAGAAATAAATGTTTGAGCACTTCCTTCTCAATATAATGTTCTCTCTGTGCGCAGGCACACGTACATGAATACGTATATATATGTCGGTGTAGCTCGCGTCACATTAGGTCTCTGCATTGTGCACGGAATCAAAGTCACGTAGCCCGGAATAATGACAGGAAAGCGCGCGCGAGTAAATAACGGAGAAATTCAATTTCTACCGTCGGTCGTCGACGACCTCTTAAAGTACACACGAAGTACACGATGTGCGCCAAAGTGTGCGCTGCGCGAGCTTCCCGCTAGCGCGGGACGTTAAGTGAAGAGAAATCGCCGGAAAATTAGGCCAGCCGGTCAATCGGAAATAATAAATCCTTCGGCGGGATATAATTTCCTAAACGCTCCTTATATCGAGCGAGCGAGCGAACGATCGCGATTGACACTCTCAAATCCGCCGTGTGTTTTTCTACGTTCCGACCCGTTTTTCTTTTTTCCCAATTCCATCTTCCTCACCGACGTGTTCCCGAACGTGCGCCATCGCGCCGCTCGAGGCGGAATTTTCTATTTTCGCGTTTGTACGTATACATATTTTTTTCACACCGATATCGACATCCGAGCCGAGCACAAATTTACGCGAACCCGCGCGTTTCCGGTAGTGCGTGAAATTTTAAACGGCAAAAAGAAAAAGACGGAAAGAGAGAGAGAGAGGAGGAAAATTCTCACATACCGTCGTTTCTCGCCGGTCGATAAAATGTCGCGGGTCGCGCATCCGCGCGCCTTCTCGCGCACGTACGCATTTTCTTTTCGTTTCCTCCGCGCGGCCTTAAAGGAAACCGGTAGAAAGCTGCGGCAAGCCGTCTCTTTAAAAAGTGCATCCCGCGAGCATCTGGGATTAGAGGAACGAACTTTCACGCGCGGATATTTTCTCTCCGCGGTTCCCCGATGCATAATCCACGAGCTAATCGATAGCTCTCCTCGTTGGGAGTCTTTAACCCGCGAGAGAGAGAGAGAGAGAGAGACCAATCGTCTCTCATCGGACACAGCCCCGCGATATTTTTTTCAACTATCTTGGTGCAGTGTGACGTTTTTGTCTCCTTCGAATCGCGAAATATCCAATTTCTGTGTAATTGCGGGGAATTAGAAGGTACAAAGAGGAAACACGCGGAAAAAGACATAGAGAAAGAGAGAAAGAGAGAGAGAGAGAGAGAGAGGAATCTGGGACACACGGAGAGTATTATACGCGATGTCCGCGACAACGAGAGCCACAGAGTCGGTTCTACGGCTCCTCTCGTCCCTCTCTCTCTCTCCGGCGATTTCTAGTTCCTAATAGCAGACAGTCACAGCACGGCGGCGACTATCCCCCCTCCCCCCTGTTCTCGTGTTCTAATGAAATTTTCATCGACGTCATTATCCTCTCTCCAGGACGCGGGTCGCGCGCGCTGACCGAACTGCCAATCGCGTACCGAAATCAAATTCCGCTCGAAATCGACGACGGACGAATCGAGCCTGTGGCGGCTTTCGCGAATTTCACGATGCGACCCGGTATCGCGGATTTTTCAGACAGATTTTTCTCGTTACCCCTTATCACCGGCGAAAATCGCCGCAGCGCGCGTCTGACCTGACAGTCGGTGCTGAGCGCGACTTGGAAAAGAGTTTCTCGGCACTCGCATTCCTTTGCACTTTCTTCGCTCGGCTCGCGGGGAGGATCTTTCCGTCTCGCGATCCGCTCGCGCGCGCTCTAGCCTCTGGCTGTTTTGCCGCGGCGTGTGCATCGCAGCTGTCAATTTCCGACCGTCCGACTACCCGAGTTCCCCGGGATTTTCCGGATATTCCCGGATAGCCGAGTGTAATTTCAGGCGTTGCAAATCCTTGATTTTTCTAATGATAACGAGTAAAAAAGGAACGCATCGCAGGCTCGTAACTGTTTGGAGGAAAAGCACTAAAACTGACGTAGGTACGGCGAGCCGACATACCGATGTCCCCCAGCTGTAATTATGTTATTAGCGTCGTTTGACTTTTTCCACGCGCTGAGGTTCTTGCCGAGGCATCTTCTTGTGAAAATTAAAGTGGCCAGTTAACGGCGAGCAGTTTATTTCACAATGCTGTGTTAGAGTGTAAGTTTTGAACCTTTTCAATCACCTCGGATTCCGACTCGTCGGAACCGCGAATACACAGGCACCGAGAGTCGATCGGTCGCGATCGGTGGCGCTAATTGAACATCGAAGCGGGGAAGAAGAGGAGGAAGAAGCCGCCGCTCCAGTTAGTCGGACGGAGATCCCGGTGGTGATATTTCGGGGCGAACGGGGGAAGGGGACGCGAGAATACGCGCGTGGTGGCGTTGAAATGAAAGGCGGTAATCGCGCGCAGACCACCCACGTTATGCGGACTTTTTTATCAGTTCGCACGCTCGACCGATCGCCGCGCGGTGATAGCGCCTGTCGGTCGTCATCGTCGTCGCCGTCGGGAGAGTCCGACGCACGAGGAAGTAACACCGTTGTTTATATACAGGGTGGGTATCGCGGACGCTGCGCGTGTGTGTGTTCAGGCGACCGCAGCCTGCCTCCGCGAGTTTCGCCTTGGGTTTCTCAACTAATCTTCACATCGGGCGACCGTCTCTTCGAAATTTCCTTGCTCCAACGTTCGATCTAGCTTTCCAACGTACATTTTCATCTCTTCCTCTATAATTGCAATTAAACGTATGATATATTTCGATCTCGTTGATAGATTGCTATTGTTACTCAACGCAAACTTGCTTTTTCGAGTTTTCCTTCTCTCTCATTCTTCCTATTATTTGCGACACGCAAGAGAGACGACGGGCGATCTCCGACAGCAATCACCCGCGTCCGCACCGCGAATTTTGGCTGCGATTAATTTCAAGATGCAGCGGCTCTCGACTCGGCTCGCGGAGTTGGTTAATTTCCGTTTATACTACGGATTACCAAACACTCCGTGTATATGCATATGCAGCACGAGGTCAACGGCACGTTGGAAAACAAGCGCGCGGCGCACAGTAAGGCTCGTATATGCACACGCGGTGTACGCGTGCGCGTACTCCGTTGTATATGCACGACGGTAACGTCGTGAAAGAGAGAGAGAGAGAGAGAGACCGGCCGTCTCGGCCGCGAGAGATCTGAATAGAACGGTATCATTTTCGAATTTGCCCGCCTTTGTCGTTGCGCTCTTTTGTGCCCGTGAGAAAGCGTGCACTGAAAATAGGATTTAGGTGTAACGAGTGCGAAAATTTCGGTGACAGCCGACCGGATATTTAATTTAATTACTACGATCAAATAATTTCGTTCCGCAGACTAAATGAAATGTACAGCATACGGAACTATAAAGTGCTGTATGTACAGTACGCGAAACTAAATTATTTGGTTGCTCCGATCAAATATTTGATCGACGTTATATTGATCAAATTTTCGTATTCGTTACCAAATCCTTTTTCCAGTGTGCTTCCGCGTGCCGAAATTAATTTCTGGTTATTTATCGCGGCGCGTACGCAAAGTGACTCTCTCTCTCTCTCTTTCTCTCTTCGTGACTCGGCTCGACGAACGCCACGAATCAAACCGAGGAAACCGCACAATATCTCGCATCGCGCTCATATCGCGCGGGATTCCCCCGAAATGGCGGAACTGTCGCATCGGTCGGCGCCGACGTTAGAATTTACCGTAAAAGAAGAAGAAACAAGCTGCACCCTTTCTCTTCGAACGTTAAAAAAAGGAAGACACACCTCAGCCGGACCGACGACACTTTACCACGTGGATTGTTGCTCGAATAATGATATCAGTTGGGCGAAAAAACGCACGTTAAATTCGCGTTTAAGGCGAAACGCGGTCGACGAATCGATGGTCGCGAAGGAGGAGGGGAAAAGAGAGGAAGGAAGCGAAGGGAAAAAAGAAGGGAGTAAAGAAGAAATGAAGAAACGATCGAGCGGCCGTTGCGGCGCCATAAATTACGGTTAGGGGTTAAATACCGTTACCGAGGATCTTTTAATACTTCACGTGCTCACGCGCGCGATTTACGACAGTCGTACCGGGAGAAGTGGCTGCTCGCTGCCTGACGATCCCGCCGCCTTTCAGAAGGACCGCAGGAACGGAGGACCGCGCGGACGGGCGGACGGTTGACTCGAAAGGGAGACTTCGCTCCGAGAGAGAGAGAGAGAGAGATTCCACGGCAGGGAATGCGAAAGGGAGGGAACGAGAGGGAGAGAGAGAGAGAGGAGAATTTTTCCCGCGCGGTGAAACCGTCCCCCGCCGTGGAGGCCGATCGACTTTCCGTGCGACGACCCGCGCCCGGCGCGGACACGCACGACGCCGACGCCGTCGACGCCGACGACCTGTCGACTCGAACCGCCTCGGCCCGCCGCCTCGTCTCGCCCCGGTTCGCGGTGTTCACAATGGTTAATTGAATCTTCGGGCGAGAAAGCGATCGTGCAAATGTCACGCGACTTCGTTCCGCGGAATATAACAGGACCCGGCGGGTAGGGTGCTTATTTACGCTGAGAAGATTCCGAGAGGAGTCCGTAACGAAGGAGTGCCGCCAAGGGATAACGCGGCAGAAAGATAATCACGGGCTTGTCTTCCGTCTTCGCCTCCTTGCGGGCTTCTTTCGTAACTTTGAGCGATGTATTTTCGCACCGTTATCGCCGTGTCGTCGTCTCGTCGCTTAGCTTTTCCGTCGTGCATCACATCTGCGCAACGATCGCGCAATGACGACGATGATATTAAAAGAAGGATCTAAACGAGTACCAGAATTTGGTTAATACGCGCCGGGCCAAGTGGGTTTGATTACTTCAATCAGATGATTTCCAGTCCCGTGTACGCTGTATGTACACAGTGTGTACACAGAGAAAAATTATTTGACGATTTTTGATAAATACCAAAGTTTCGGAAGGACAAATATTTGCCGGCGAAATATTTGTTTACTGCAACCAAATATATAATTCAGTTTGTATACGCTAAATGTCCAATATGTGAAACTCTACACAATATTGTATGCACAGTACAGGGAACTGAATTAATTGGTTGCTCTAATCAAATATTTGATCGGTATATATTAAGCAGATTTTATTACCAACTTATATAACCGAATCCTTTTTTCCCTGAGAGTTACAGAATAGGCCTGTGCCTCGATAACGATCGACTGATTTTCCATCTCGACGGACGGATAGCGTGAAAAAAAATAATCGTGGCAGTCGCGGCAATTGATTGCCGAACGACAGCTCGTCCGATGCGTCGCTCGTTTGCGAAACGCACACGAGCGAGTTACTCGCGTACATACGCACGCACGCACTCACGCAACGCAACACGGCCATATCTATGCAGAAGTTAGACGTTGAGCGATCATATTAAGTATATATACGACTGTGTCACAGGTCATCGGCCCTTGGATATTCTTGGCAAGGCGCGCTATCTCTCTCCTTCCTCCTCGCATCATCCTCGTTCTCCTCCTTTTTCTCCTCTCACTCCCTCTCCTTACGACGACGACGGGCGACGGCGACGACTCCTCCGGGGCTCGTTTGCTCCCTCTTCTGTACCTTCCCCGCTCGCCCTCAGACTTCTCTTTTGTCTTCCCTCTCGCCCGAGGACCCCGACAATTCTTTCTCTTCATCTTTGCCTCCCTTTTTCTCCCACTTCTTTAACCCCTCTATCTCTCTCTCTCTCTCTCCCTCTCTTTGCATCTTTCGCTATTTTTCTCTCTCTTTTTCTCGCGGCTACACGCTCTCTTCGATCTTCAATTAGTTTCTGGCAGATGCACTTCCAACGCTCTCGTCAACCGGAAACGATACGACCTCCCGGAACTTCAGTAGACGGTTTCTTCCGGATCGATCGATCGGTCGGTCGGTCGCGTTCATCGACGGCTTAATAAATTTTAGGTAATTGCCGAGTATATCGCTCGCGTAGGAGATTTCTTGGGATCTAATTGAAATCCAATTCGACCACCTAAGCTCCCGCAGATAAAAATTAGCGGTCCCTATAATGTAACTGAAATTTAGTTAATTTGACTAATTTTTCGTCCCCGGACTTAGTTTTCGTCTCCCCACAGCTAAAAGTTAGGTCTGGTAACTAAATTTCAAATGGACAGCCGATTCCTTTCTTTCCGCCAGCGTGGGCCGCGTGATTCCCGGCGAAAATCGCTCACGGACGTGGCAAGGACGTCGTGGACGTCCGGGAGTCGTTTCTCGCTGACAGATCGACGCGGTCTCGGACACGCGAGAAGACATCAACGCCGGCGGTCGGGAGCGCGACTACCCCCGCTCGGGCGAAGTGCTTTTCCACTGACCTACCGGGAAACTCATTTTTCCATGTAAATACGTGGGCTTGAGAGGAGCGTGGGCGGATATGGTAGGCAGGCTAGGCAGTGCTCGGCAGCGGTGTTCGATGGTGCGTCATCGTCGTTTCTCGCCGAGGAGAATAATTTAATCCGCTTACCGAACGAAACGAATCTAAGCTACCCGCGACGGCTACTTGACATTTCGACTCGGCCGTTGCATTAGGCAGCCGTAACGCGGCCGTAAAATACTACCAGTTATATCTCCGTTTCTTTTCTTCTCTTTTCCCAGCCTTTAACGAGAGACCGGTCAAAACCGGGAAAATCCGATCGAACGCGGCGTGTCACACACCGTTCTCGACGGACGAATATCGTGGCGTCGCGAATTCGCTAGGCGGTGCGCGACCGCCGCCGCTTTCTAAAAATCGGAATCACCTCGGAACGTGAGACGAGATCTCGTTTCGAGAAATGGAAATCCGGATTCCGCGCTGCCCAATTAACACACAGTCGCGCACTAGGCGCTCTTATGCCTCGGGGAAGCAGAGGGGAAAGGGAGGAGGGAAGAAGGGAAGCTCACGACGCTCACCGTGCCACCTTGCACACACGGCCCAGAGGTCAGAGTTCCTCCAGCGAAACGCGCAAACAGTCCGTAGTCGCGGGGAGACAGGTCACGTGTGTATGTGTGTGTGGACCTCACGGTAAACAGAGACGCGAGAGAGGGCCTTGAATATATATATATATATATATGTCGTATATAATATATAGTATATATATATATATATATGTGTTATACGCGAATACTCTCTCGCCAGTGGCACCGGCGGCTTTAGAGCCGCCTCTGCGATATAGTAGAAGCTGTGTGCGAGGAGGCGAAGTACGGTCGGTCGGTCTGTCGGGCGGGCGGGCGGACGGGTGAGCAGTCGTGGAACAGTGACCTCCTGGACCAGAGATACAGTTATTGCGTTTACTCTCCTTCATGCTCGGCACGTAGCCGAGCACGAATACGCGCGATACACCGGGGCGTCGCGCCTCGGTGCGCGTTGCACCGTTGTCCGCTGTTGCGCGTCATTGCGGCAACACTACGCGCTCGGCCGGATCGTTATTCGTCGCGCGAGAAAATTCGCGACGTCCACGACGCACCGTCGGTTCGGACGGATCTCCGCCTGTCTCGACGTAAATGCGTGCGAGATATTCCGTGAAGAATCCTCCGTCTATGCGAGCGACTCTGTTCAGGCTCCGATGCACGTTCCGCCGCGATCTTCGCGCGGATCCTCCCGACGCGCACTGTCCGTCAGCTGTTTTCAACGTCCTATTCTTTATTTCGGCTTTTACTCGAGTCGCAAAATGCATACCGAAAGTATCGGCCACCCTGGTAGAAATCGGACCTCGCGGGTGTCTCGCTAGAATTTTTATCAACTTCGGATTAAAATCGAACTTCAATGCGCAGCCCGCTCGAAGCGAGCCCGAGTGTGACGTTCTACATTTTGCCGATTAACCCGAATAATAAACGTCCCGAGGGAATAAGTTTCCGCGAGTGGAATAAATTTCCCGTCCTCTCGCGCGGCCGCCAGTTTACGGGCAGACGCTTCGGCAGGAGCTGCCGTTTCCCTCGCATCGTCGCGTAGCATCATCGCACGTTGCATCGCACGTTGAATCTCTCACGGACGATGGAGAGCGCGCAGAAAACCCGTTTCGTGCGACTGAGCGAAACGGGGTTATCTCGGTGCTTAGCGGCGCGAACGGTGCGTCGCGCGGTTTATATATACGTGCACGGCTCGTCCGATCGGGACAGATTCGAATTTGGCCGACACACGGCAGCACGAGAGCGCGATAAGAATTACACGCGCGAGGTGGAGCGGGGGGGGAGAAATTGGCGAAACGAGCTTTATAACACGCACGCCTGGCTCTCTCGTTGACGCGCGGACGTTACACCCGGAAAGTCGCGATCGATCGAAATATGACGTAACCGGATAATTAAACGTTCGATTAAGTAGCTTTTATCCCCCTCCCTCCACTTTCTTCCTCTCTCGGAGAGCTTCATCGGTCGACGATAACGCGATGGCCGACTGGAAGCAGAACACCTTCGTATGTACTGTAGAGACGAATTCGCGAATGGCGAGATACCAAAGCGACCTGGTTCGCGAGATATTTCGAGCTTTTTCAATTCGGGGACAATGACTCTCCGTATGTTCGAGATTAGAGAGAAAGAGAAAGAGAGTGAGAGTGTGTGTCCTCCGATCGAGCTGCTTACGCTAAAGTGGAAATAGGAGAGAACTGCTAAAATCGCACTGTTTAAGATATTTTTGAGAATGTATATATTACGCAGAAAACAACTTAATTCATTCAAGTTTCGGTTGTATCTTCCATTGCATTATTAATTTTATATATTTACCGCTACATCGCGCTTATATTTAGTAATGACGGAAAAAACGTGATGCGGCACGATTTAGAAGTGAACGATACGTGTTAAGCAACTTTACAGTTTGAAAAAAAAAAACCGGTTTTTTAAAGCTATTTTCTCCCCCACCTACGACCCCGAGCAACAAATCGAGCCTATCCTATCCTGACCTTAATTGCACGGAGAAAATATTGTAGTAAGAATTGCCACAGAATTTTCTAACGCTGGACCACACCGGAATTATGACTGAAATTATGACGCGTGTTGTAATCTGTAGTGACATGTACACATGAAATATGTGCATCGTCAAAGATTACAACAAGCATCATAATTTCAGTCATCACTCCGGTATGGTACTCCAGCATTACAAAATTTTCTGGTGATTTTAACCACATTTTCCCCGTGTACCCTTCTCACGTGTACGTTAATAAAGGTGAAATAATCGTATGCGATAATTAAAATTCGCCGACATCGCGCGAAAACGCAACCGTCCCCGGCCGTGTCTTCGACGTGGGACGTCGGGTCGTGCGAGATACAAGCAACTTCGCCGAGCAGATTCGCGAAGAATAGCGTCAACGCGGAGAGATCACGAAAATCGCGCGGGTTATCCGGTCGTGAAAACCGCGGTGGAGGGTACGACCGTTGCTAGCCGGGCTGGCACGCTCGTACTTTCTACTACGGGCGCTCATCGCGAACTATGGACGATAGCGAAGTGATAAAACCGCATGAGGAGAGCCGGACACACCGCCGCCGTCCCACTTTCCGACCGAGATAGCAGCGCCGATAACTCGAGACGCGGTCTTTAGACACTTTTCAGCATAAAGGAGGAAGCGTGAGAGAGAAGCCATTGCGTCACTTCCCACCGCGCACGCGACGTTAAAACCAGATGAATGAACAAATAAATCAGATGCAGCTGAAAACTTTTGAATCTGCAACGGAGGTTAGCCCGGATAAGGACATGCAAAACTTTCGGGACCTCTTAGGGTCTTATTTTAGCCGACCTTCATCATAAAGCCTCCCTTCAGTTTTATTTGATTAATTTCATCGATATGACGCGAAATCATGAAGACAACGCGGAACTGAAATCTTCAGCTTTTATAATCCCACATATTTTAATTGATTTTATCAAACCGACAAATAAAAGCACGGGCATTGACGAGACAAAAATATAACATCGATATTTTTGTCTCGGTCTATTAACCCGCTCGAGAAAATATTACGAACATCGATTTCATTTCAAGCGCCACGTCGGGACACCTCTCGGGGACGACACCTCCTCGAGGACGGGGTTTCGTATCGAGATGTGTTCCGCGCACGAACGAAGCGCCGTTCTCGTTCTCTGCCTCTTCCCGCCGGATTATCTGCGCGCCCGAGCGCTGTTTCCGCCCATCCATCCACCGATCGATCGCTCGCTCGCCCGCTCATTCGTTCGCGCGGTTGTCACGCGAGCTTATCTCCTGCCCACCGGCGATGACTAGCGGGCTGCTTCTAATCCGAGAATATTCGCGGGCGCGAATTAGCCCTCGCTTCGTTTATCCGGCGACCTTATCAGGTGAGCGCGCACCCTTCGACGAGATCGGCCGCCCGCAGTTCGGTTCAACGAACCTCGCGCGAGTCACCGTCGCCGTGTCGCCGGGGTTAATAATCGGGGTTGCGCGCGACTTTCTCCGCATCGTGTTCCGCCGCCGTTGAACGTCGACCCGACGAACTCTCCGCCCCGAATCGCCCGTCTTCTCCGAGCTCTCGCGCGACCTGGAGTAAACGCGATGTCTTCCAAGCGACGCGCGGCAAAAGCCGGCGGATAAGTGAATCGCGTGCGGAGAGAGGATCCCGCGCGGGACGGGTGTCTAAGCATCGCCACATCGCGTGCACGAAATGAGAGAGAGAGAGATTCGCGAGGGTGATGACACGGAGGTATTTTTGGGACCGGTGGGAAAGGCCGCCCGCTCTGAGGGAAAAATCTCGGGTATTTTTGCGGCTATGATCGCACAAATGAGAGAATTGTAGTCGTTCTTCCAGTGGGCGTTGCTACATGTCTTGCGCTTAGCTTACTTCTGAAGATCTCCCAGCAACGAACCGAGATTAGTTCAGGACACCCTGTATACACTGAGAGAAAAACGTAAAAAATGCAAAATATATTTTTTTACTCGGCGGGGCATCAACAACATATTTACTTGCACCAATATACATATTTTTACATCGGGGGAGGGGGGGTTTAAATGAGAGAATATATATATTTTTTAAAATATGGAACTTTGCATGAAAGCGGTATTATTTGTCCTATTTAAACAAAGAGATCGAGATTCAAGTAAATACGTTATTAGCACCCGTTGAATAAATATTTTTTCTCTCAGTGCGGTGTATTTCATTGTAAGGAAACACCGTCCCGAGGCACCGCGGGAGATCGGATCTCGCTCCCGGTATTTTGCACGGAGATTTCATCCGCGCCGGCTGCTCCGCTAACACTTCTATTTGCGCTACATATCGAAGCGTATATTCGGCTATTAACGATTCGCGTTACCGTGGAACGTCAACATGTCCCCTTATTATCATTACAATTGACTCCGGCCCGCCTCGTGCTGAGCTACTTGAAATAGGTACGGATACAGTTACGATAAGCTCCAACGAGTCTCGTGGGGATTCGCGCGCCAGGCGGAAATGTTATCGCGGCCGGGAAACTTGGCGGTTCTCTCGGCTCATTGTTGCCCGACGGTTTAGGGAAAGTTAATCGCCCGGGGTTTGCGATAAATACCGCGGATCGGGAACGGAGTCGCGAAGGGCGCGCGCACGAAAGCGCAGATCGCGCCGGGATACACACGAGGTCCAATTATTAATTACGCGCGCGTATCTCCGCATCGGTTCAACGAACCCGGGCGGGGTTAATTTGGTGAATTCAACTTTCTTCGGCGGGACTTAACCCGCGAGACCTCCGCTCGACATTGAAACGTGACATTGAAGAGAAGGTGACGGAACCGAACGCCGCAGCGGGGGACGAACGTTCGACAATTGTTTCTTCTTAATTCCCGATGCGCTTGAAATATGTACGGAACTCAAATCAGACGACACGAGTCTACCGTCTCTTTCGTGAACGTGCGAATTAACGGATAGTTGTCCGCAAGTATAAATAAATAAATACACGACGAGTTTGAACTTCTACCAGGGCTGTTTACACACGCGATTCGCTCGGTGAATAAACAAAAATCTGCACGCTACATTCGTTCGTCGTGAGCTCGAAAGATCGCCGTTGTGGAAGCTGCCCGCACGTTTTCGGCTCGGGATCCATCCTTCTGCCGTGGTATCTCATCGCTTCGATAACATTTGATCCGTGCCGGGCGAACGTGCGAGATCAGCCGGGAAGAGAAACACGCGTCTCGGTTTACGCGGTTTGTTATGTCGTTCGAGGACTCCCCGTCAGTATCCGGGGCCGCCGGGACGACGACCGGTGGTGCCGTCGTAACGAACATGCGAGCATGCGTCACGTTTGGCGCGTGCGAAAGCGGAAAAAGCGCGCGATAGCGCGCAAAAAAGCCGGCGCGCCAGGGGGGTCGACGAACTCGCGCGGAGGATTCATTCGGCGTGCTCCCCGTAACTTCCTTCAACGAGACTTAACCCCTTCGCGCGACCCCGACTTGACACGGTCGCCGGCGGTTAAGAGCTCCGTTCCACGTGTATGCGTACACCGTATGTGGGTGTGCGCGGCAGGCAACGAAGGCGGTGCGACGAAATCGAGAAATTAACTTCTGGCCGGGCGCGAGATGGCGAAATTAATTCGCGCAATCATTCACGCGTGATTGAACGGTCACGCTCCATGGCAACCCTTCAATTCAGCCGCGGAACCGTGCGATCACTGTAATCGCGCACTGCTCGTCCGCTCGCTCGCGCGTTACGAAATTACATCCCCGATCCGGCATGAGGGCGAGGAGGAGTCGCGCCTTCTCTCGGCCGAGCCTGAGGGATAATTGCGTCTCTCCTTTTCTCTCTCTTTCGTGCGCGCGCGTATGTCGCATGTACGCCTGTGACACTGAGTAAACCCGATGTTATTTCAACGGGGTCGACGGTGCCTCCGACAGAATAGCGAGAACGATAAATATCACTCAAACGGACGAAACCCGTCGGCTGAGGAGTCTCTTTCCCTCTCTCTCTTTTTTCCTCGCCCTTCGCTTCTTCTTCCTTCTCGCTCCCTTTTATTTCCCTCTTTAGCTCCTCCCCGCTTTCATCACTTCCCCCGTGCCCCGGTCTCTTTTTTTCTACGCTGCCGAATGTTAAACGCGCTGTCACACTGTCACAGGAGCGAGACGTCTGAGAAATGAGAAGAAAGCGCGGGGCGCTCTTTTAGGCGCGCTCTCTGTTATTATTATCGTAAAATCTATATCCGTGTGAAACGCCGCTGACGGTGACGGATGCCCGCGAATGTTTCGATAAAAGCGTCGGCGGGGGCGGCTTCGGCGGCACGGATTTTCCTTCAATGAGAGATCATTTTCCGAAAATAACCATGACTCTCGTTACGTCATTAATCCACGCTACCGCGCCTACTCGGCGTATTGGCTTCGGGGGCGAATCTCTCTCGTCGCCGACGGTGGGGGAGGAAGGGGAGGCACGAGAAACGAACAGTAGAAGTGTCTTTCTCTCTCTTTGTCTTTCGCTCTCTCGCTCTTTCTCCTCCCGTGTACCCCCGCTCTTTCTTCCCTCTGGATATCGTCGCGCAACAGCGTGGGTTCAATGAACTCGAGATGACGTGATACCGCCATGTTGGGAATTTATTATCTGAGTCCGTTGTCCAACGACCCCCGGTTGTTGTTCCTTTTTTCGGCGAGTGCACACCGTGCGATTCGAGCACGCGTTCTTGGCTTAGTTTCTTCCCGATTTCGCAGCGAGGGCCGCCGCCGCCGCCGGGACGACGACGCGGGGTGCGCGTCACGCACGACGTGCGCGCCGTCGTCACGGAGGAGGAGACCCCCGTCGTGTAACGCCGCGCACCGATTTTTCTCTCCGTTTTTCCCTTCCTTTTTTGTCGCGCCGCGATGGACGGTTGTCCAATGCGCGCGCCTTTGCGACTCCGCGTATCGCCATGAGCGAGCGAGCGAGCGAACGCGCCGAAGTTTACGCAAGTGTCTTATCGCGCCGGGTTCGTTACTATTATCTTGCGGGAACGCGGAACGATAAAGCGCCTAGGTTCCGTGTAATAACATTTTCGTCATAGCGGGTGCTCAGGGGAGTAGGAGGAGGATATGGCGCAATTATGCGCGCGCACGTGAAACGTTTGCTGAATACATTGAGAAAAGATTTTCCTTTTTTTTTTTAGATAAATAAGGTTATAAATAAAGTGAATTTATTTATATAGTAATCTGTGAAATAAATCTTATATGTGTAAATCTGTTTGTTAAAATTACGTTTCGTTTAAAATTATATATATAATTAAAATTATAATTATATTAAAATATATAAATCGAATATAAATTAAATACAAATTATTATGAGAAAATTATATGTACATAAATAAATATATTATTTCCGTGAGATAAACTTTATATCCCACGAATGAACTTTCAGATATTTTTTCCTCGGTGTATTTATTCCGCTATCAACTTCTTCACTCGCGTTTGTGGATGATTTTCGAGGGCAGGGGGACGGAAGAGAGGAAGCCGAGGGAATGTCCGTCCGGGATCGCGACGAATCTCGCAAGGAACGACGGCCTTGGGAAATAAGAGAGTGGCTAATCGGCGGCAGGTGGGGTGAAGAGGGAGGGAGAGAGAGAGAGAGAGAGAGAGAGAGAGAGAGAGAGATCCGCCAGCGGAATCGCGCGCGCGAGGCCTCCTACACTGCGAAACGCCATTTCTCGGCGTAACGCACGCCAGGGCTTAATTGCCGTCGCGGAATAACTCCCATGAGACGTCATTGTTATTATGAAGCTCGTTCCTCGCGGCCGTGCTCGCGCGCGGACCGAGTAAACGCCTGCCTAGAACCCACGTCGCTTCTCTTTTAACGACTGCGCATGCACACACACACACACACACACGCACGCACGCACGTCACATCCCACGGCGAGAGCTAGACCACCGAAACTCGCCCGAATGCGCCAAAGTCGCGCTTTTATGGGATATTCGCGAATGTTTCTGCGAAACGTTAAATTCGGGTTAATCTCCGCCAACGCGCCATATCCCTCGATAAAATCGTCGCGACAATCAACGCGTGCTTTTCTTTCTTTCTTTCTCTCTCTCTTTCTCTTTCTTTTTTTTTTGTTCTTTTTTCCCCTCTTTGCGAAAACATTTTAGTGGCGAGAGGTGTGTAGAGCTATCTAGATCTGGCGGAGAGGTAATTAACACGATTAGCACCGGCGATAACTCCGGGGTCTCGTATGCGAAATGTCTATCCCGGTGTTTTACTGCAACCCCGCAGAAGAGAGAGAGAGAGAGAGAGAAAGAGAGAGAAAAAATGGACAGAAGAAATAGTAAAGAACCGTTAAGGTAACTGATAGCGAAACGTGTAAAAGCCGGCGCGGAAATTTTATGCCGGCGTCAAAATCACCGGTGAATAACAGTGTTCACTTAGGAATAGAATATCGATGGCTCGGAAGAAGTGACCTCGTGCGCGAAATCGGCACAGTTTTCGGACGAAACGAACATTTCTCTTGGAAATTCCACTTTGCTCAGAACGATAGCATTTTTTTCTGTATTTCTCCGTTTTTTAAGGTTTAAAAAAAAAAGTAAGCCGAGAGAAAAGAATTCGGAGAATTCGCTGAATAAAACATCCGAGAATGAACATTTTTGCCAGCTCAGCTTACAACGATATGGCGGTTTCAAATATATCGCATGTTAAATGTACGTAAAGTAATGGAAAATTACCCCCATTTGTAGCCCCGAGTCGTTCGAGATTCTCACATTTTGGTGGAAGTAAAGAACGGGAGAACCGGAGTGAGAAAAATAGAATAATAGAGAGAGAGGAAAGAAAGTAGTCGGAAGAAAGAGAGAGCGAGAGAGAGAGAGAGAGAGAGAGAGAGAGAAAAAGAAAGAGACAGGTTAATCGAATGCACGGTATTCCGTGTTTGATTGCAGAGTGGAAAGCTCAGCGCTGCAGTTGGTGTGCCCGCTGGATTCTCGTCCGGTGCAGCTAATCTTCCGAGGATTGCAGGTGGTCAGGGAGAAACGAGCGCTTCTCCGAGATGTCTCAGGGGTTGTCAAGCCGGGCGAATTATTGGCCGTTATGGGCCCTTCAGGTATGTAAATACCTTCGTTCTATCGTCCGGTGGATCTCGCACATCTTCTCGAACTTCGCGCGTGAACGCGCGCATTACAACCGATCACGATAATTAAAGACGGTATAGTGTTTTCCGCGCCAGAGTCGTCGTCCTCCTACCGTTTTTTTTTTTTAACAAAGAGAATGAACAAGGAAAACCAAGTCGAAATTTTGGTCCTGCGTTGAACCTTTGGTTCTATAACACGGTAGGAGCTAAAACAGCAAATAGGTAATTTCAATTCTAATGATACGCACAGGGAAAAAGTGCTAGAATCAAGTGAACGTGATTATCAGTTTCTCCTTAAATCAAGTAATATCTTCATCAATTTAAATGTATTTTAATAGCTTTGTGATGAATACTTGAACGCAGTAATATATTGATTTGTAAATAAATTGCTGAACATGTCATATGATTCTAAATTTAAAAGAGTAGTTACTAGAATTACGTGATACTTCTATTTGTAGAATTAAAGATTCAAGAGAGAAGTTGGTAAGTGTTAAGAAGTTAATATCGTCGGAGTAGGTTTTTATTTATATCTGTAGGCCCTCCGAGTGGATGCAAATTATCCTTGAGAACGTCGGAGCAGCGTCAAATTTCGACTCCGGGATTCGATATTCAATATCGCGTTTATTCGAGCGCTCTGTTATATTTCCGCATGCACTTTTCTTTCGTGAACGTTCGCTTCGCCGTCGACGACGTGCCACAATTACGGGCTCTTTCTCGAGCCCGGCCGCGTTATTTCTCGCGCGGGGTCTTAATCGCGCCGGTGTTGCGTGAACGTCGCGTGGAATTAAGTCTGCGTTTCTATCTTTAACCGCTTTTATGCGCAGCGACGAAATATATGTATATATACATATACATAAATATATATATATATATACATATACACGTAGGCGCGCGCGCACACAGACAGACGAGGTCGGGGCAATTTCGCCCGGCTGGAATATTTATCGCCGCCAACGGCGAGAAAGTCCGTACGCGATCGTTTTCGACGCATCGCGCGCGCGTCTAGCAGGAATTTACCGATCTTAATTATTTCGACGTGAAGTTCCGGCCCCGTTTCCCTCCGCGCGCGCAGCGGAACCGCAATTTTACGACGCAATTAGAGGCGAACTCGTGATTCTCCTCTTTTCATCGGCGCTTTAACGCGGACGTCCCCGTAAACCTGCAAAATGCACTCACGACGTTGATTGCTACGTATTTTAAACTCTTAAAATTGGCGAATTGATTCAAATCAGAGGGATTTAATTTTTAAATGACGCGTAACATGTGTCATCGCAAAGTTGTACGTTCAGTCATTGTGATAAAGACGTATATTTGCACGATTTTCCATTTTATATGCATACACAAAAAGGAATGCTGGGTTCAAGCAAATAATTATTCCAATGCTCCTTGGCAAGCTTTTATTTAGGTCAAGTAATATTTACTTGATCCAAGGAAAAATTCGCTAAGGCGTATCGGAGTAATAATTTACTTGAATTTAGCGTTTCTTTTTTGCGTAAGTGTCGAGCCAAAAATTGTCTACTCGCGATCTAAGGAATGATCAAGTATTTATGATTCCTTGTGTACAAAATCAATTCCCTTCGTAATAAAATGATTCAATACGCAAAAGCTGCGCGCCTGTCAGATCGGCCGCGCCCGACGGGAGGCTAATTTATATTTGCATATGAATAAATTCCGAATAAATTCTCCAGGTGTCTCGGGATGCGCGTCTCGAGATGTTTCTCGAGGTATCCGAGAGAACCTACTAATTTTCGCAGCACGAGAGACGTTAAAATGCCATCGAGCGAGCGCTAACGAGGATGCATTATCGTCGCGTTCGCGCAATCCGCGCGATGATTCCCCGCGACTCACGCGTGAGACTTTTGACACGTGATACGCGAGGAAACACTCCCGCCGACACGTACCAACAACAAGCTTGTACGACAGAACGGAGCGGAGGCGCTAAATTTTTGCCTGACACATTTGTTACAGGCTGTGGTAAAACAACACTGCTGAACTGTTTGTCCGGCCGCGTTGGCTTGGACGGCGGTGAGATCTGGCTGAATCGCGAGAGGCTTACCAAACGGTGGCGCAGGAGAATCTGCTACGTACAACAGCAGGATGTTTTTTTCCCCGATCTCACCCTACGGCAGACGCTCGAGGTGAGTTCGTTGATGATCGTCGATTACTAATTACGGGGAAAAAAGTGCTACCGCTCGGGTAATATTTACCTCGCACATCCAAGTGAAGTGGTCAACTCCAATACTCCTCGGCAAATGTTCACTCGAAAAATAGAAATATAATTCATTATGATATATTTCCTTCGTGTAAGTAGACATTTACTTGTATGTGTTGAAGAAGTCGCAACAAATATTAAATTCATAATGTTTGAGGGTACCAGAATTGATTAAAAGAAAAAAATATTTACTAGACAGAAAGATCAGAAAAGTATTTGAAACCAGTAGATTTCTTCATTGGAAAAGAAATATTGCATAATTCTAGTAAATACTCTCTTAAATTTAGAACTTTCAGTAATTCATTTACAAATTAAGATATTACTGCGTTCAAGTGAATATTTATTAGAAACTATAAAAATATAAACTGATAAAAATACTATTCGATTCGAGAGATGGAAGAAGAAACGGATGATTACGTTTACTCGATTCCGACACCTTTTTTTCCCGTGCACAAGCAGGTGAATCGCGAACACAGGGCGACACGCATGGGCCCTCAACGATAATTCTTCGGTCGAATGTCGCGCTGATTTCGCTTCTTCATGGGCTGTGGGCTCGTTTTGTCACGCTTTTGTCCGAAAGCGTCGTTTCACCTTCGTTGCCAATTGAATGCCGAAGGAATATGGAACAATGCTTTCAGCGCGAAAACGCCCGGAGCGAGCGCGACAGTCTTTCGAATTCGAATCGATCTGCGAGAATGATGGGTGAGAAATCGAGCGCAATCGGCGCCGTTGGATGCATTTCTGTTCCACCGCGAAGTCAGAGCAGAGACAAGAAAGAAAGCCGGGCGATGGGACGAGATCGCGGCGCGTTTCCTCGTTTTCCACGAAAATCGCCGAGCCGACAGCCGTGCCAAGACAACCGCGCGCACCTTTCACTCGATATCCATCACGACCCACGCGCCCAGCAGGAGGCGGGAATTAGGAGGACACCCTGTACGCGAAGATCGCGGGGAATGCAAATGCGGGCTAGAAGCCAATGCACTCGTGCCGCGTGCCCTCGCGAGCTGCACTTGGGGGATTTAAGAGGTCTCGGGAAAATGAACGCGGACAGATATGTGCTTTGTCGTTCAGCCACTAATTGAATAAATATGTCGGAGCGCCTTGTGTGCGTGCGTACGTGCGTACGAGCGAGCAAGCGGGGCGCATCGCGAGGCAGAAACTCTCGCGTATCAAGACGCGCGAAAGAAATCGCGACGGGAACAATGCGCGAGCCGCTCTCTCACCGAGCAACTGTGCGATTACGCACCGCTCGGGATGCGTCAGCGAGGAAGATCGACGAGTAACGAGCGCGAGAAAAAAAGAAAGAAAGGGAAGAAAAAAGAAAAACGCGAGCGTTATTTTCTTATCGTCACCGAGGCGTCACGCGTCTCAGAGGCGAACGGCTAAATAATCCGACTTTACATTCCACGATCGACCGGTCGCGATCGAACGGATTCAGACAGCCTGTTCTACATCTCGCGACGGTGAGAGCTCTCTCTCTCTCTCTCTCTTTCTCTCTCTTCCTTTCCGCGAGCTCGTTAAAAACACATATAACAAGTATACGGAGAGAAAGAGCAAGCCGAGAGGAAGAGGAGGTGGAGAGAAAGAGAGAGGGGGGAGGGGGAGAGAGAGAGAGAAAAGAGGCGTCACGTGTGGCGCCCACACGTGCACGCGCGTGCGACACGCGCGTGAAAAGGCGGCGATACCACCGTTCGTGCACCGCGTCGTTCGTCTAGTCGCGACCGTTAGAGCGGGGAACGATCCGGAGGAGGACCGGCGCTGAGCAGCGAGGCGGAGAGCCGCGTGGTATCGCGCCCGGTGACGTCATAACTCGGTCAGTGAACCGGCGAGAGCGCGCGGCGTGCGTCTTACGGTTTCAAAAACATTTGGCGCCGCGTCTATACGCACGCATACCGCACGGCTACGCCGTAGAGAGGCACGTTCCACGACCGGACACGCTGCTCTATTCCGCGCCTCTGCGCCGGGATGACACTTTCTCTTCCCTCCCGATTCTTCTTTCCCGTTTCCTCTCTCTTTCCGTGTTGATCGCGCGCACGACCTCCTGTTATCTATGGTCGCGCCCAACGGCCTGCGAAACGCTCACCTGGATGACTCCGGCGGGCCTCGTGTAACGTGTCACGTCGTCGTGACCTTCGACCCTTTCGCGCTCAGCCGAAAAGCGACAGAGTATGAGCGCCCACAGCGCGAAATCCACACGGGGGAAAATCATTTGCTGGGCCCAGCAAATTTCACGTTGTCGCACTGAGATCCGTCGGGGTTACGCTGAAAACTGAATCTGGTTGGTTCTAGCCGACAATGGACGAGGGAATGCGTTTTGCTTGAGTGACGCGGAATTTCTGGTTGTGAGAATCAAATTTTCGGCTCGTGAGAACTAGAAATCTTGCTTCCTTCAAGTGAAACGCGCTCGGCTGTTCATTGTCGGGTGGACCCAGCCAAATTGATTTTTCGGTATATTACGTGAACAGAAAGACGATTTGTTGGGAATACCCAATCGTCATTCGCTGGATTATCTTGCCGAATCTACAAATTAGTCGGCCGTAGGAACAAATTAGTAAATGTAGGAAAACGCTTGTTCGCAACAGCAAATTAACGTGTGCTAAAAGACAAATTCACTCTGCAGAACATTTTCTATCCTGGTAATAAAATTGCTTCTGCTTTAATTACGAACAATTTGCTAATTTGATTGTACCAACTCTATTTTATAGCTGTCGCAATAAATATGCAGCAGCAACGGGTTTCGCCACAACGGTAAATTATTTTTCTCCGTATAGCGGTGTAAACAAGGTTACGCACGCGCGGTATTTATGTCATACGCTTAAAAAATCCAAAAGTGCTACCGTTCAAAAAATATTCATTTGATCCAAGTAAAATGATGACTTCGATACTTCTTGGCGAATATTTACGAAAAATAAAAATACAGCTGACCCATATATCACGCAATATGATATTTCATTCGTATAAGTAGACATTCGCTTGCATGTCTCAAAATACAATTTACGACGAGTGTTAAATTCATAATATTGAATACAGCGCAATTGTTGGGAGTCGAACGACCAAAATAGTTCTTAAAAATGCGCTTCGCAGGCGGGCTCTATGGTGGCTCTCGGTAGCGAAAGGGTTAAAACCCCATGACGATGACTCGATGTCTCCTCGCGGGTCGATACCGGATCCCCCCCGGGTGCCGCCGCATCAACGGAGCGATAAACCGCCGATAAACGCGAACATACCGGAAGATATCGCGCGAAAGCCGCTTTGTACGCTCTTATCTCGCTTCTCGATCTCGCGTGTGTGATGTTCACGATTGTTTTATCGGAATAAGCAGAGGGAGAGAATCCCGTCTCGAGTATGTTAAGGTAATTAAGGGTGAGATAGGTGAATAGCGAGAAAATAGAATACCGAAACGAGGGAGGGAAGAGAGAGGGGGGCTGACATACGACGCGGTGATAAGGAAGCTAATCACGCGGGAGCAAGCGAAGTCCAGTTCTAGCCGGCTGTGTATATCGTCGCTATCTTTATTTAGACATAACTGGTATTCCCGCGTGGGGAACACAATATCATCAGCCGCACTTTCTCTCTCCGCATAACGGACTCGCTTGTGTAACGGCACGAGGGGAATGAGGAGAGAACGTTGAGAAACGGTACGTCCGTCCGTCCGTCCTCGGCCTTTAGATCCTCACGGACCTCCGTTGTCGATCGCGAGCGTAAAGGATGCTCCATCCGCGCCGGCCTCGATGACGTGTTGTCACCCGCCGCGAGAGGCTCCGAGGAGGCCCCGTTTCGAGATGCGGATTCGTTTGAAAATTATTACCGAGGAGAGATTTCGTCATCTCTACTCTCGGAGGCCCGCCCAGACAGGTGTACCGTCGATTCGGCGGCAACTTTCCAGCCGATTTGTGAAGATCCTTTTTTAATACGCTTTTTTTGCTGAATATCGATGTAACGAAAAAATTACATTATCGCATGATGCGAATTTAATGATTTCATGGTAATGTAATGATAATTTCGTAGATGTTATTAAATAAACTGCCATCGCCGATAGATCCTAAGTCTGTCTGGATGGGAGCCGCGCAATGCCCCTCTTTCTCTCTCTCTCTCTCTCAGATTTTCGACGCCCGAAATTAAAAAACACATTTGTGTTTGTATATGTGTGCATGCGTGTACGTGTACCCACGAGCATAACGGTACGTTACACACACGGCGTGTTCGTTCGATACAGCCGATGTTATCGATACTCCACTGACAGCGGCGATAATATCGCCATGGCGATCTCACGCGTCGCCTTGATTCGTGAGATTCGGACGAGAGGCTTTAACATTTCTCGATCGTCGCCTCAACCGCTGCCACGAGAATGTCGGAATTCGAATCGACCCAATTTCGAAAAGCCCAAGATTACATCGCGCGATTATATCACTAATCTATTCCGTCGCACGACACACCGACGAGTTTCTTCCGGTTAAACTGCGCGTTCTAATTTAAATTCGTCGTAAGAGCGAATTAGAAAATGTAGAAAACACCACTACTTCTTTCTAACAGCAAATTAATCTAAGGACAAACTCGACGGAATATTTTCTATCCTGGCGACAGAACTGTTTCTGCCGTAGTTATTATTAATTCGTTGATTCGGTCATGCCAGTTAAGTTTTCTCGTTGTCGCAACGAATATGCAGTAACAACGATGATTTCGCTGCAACGGCCAAGTTATTTTCCTTCGCGTACAGACATTCAATTCTAACACTGTCTTGAAATAAGTAATAAAACTGTAAAAAGCGCTCTCGATATTTCAATTGTTAAATACCAAACCACCTATTTTGGTTAAAGTAGAGAGGTAAATGTATCGTTAGACTTGAATCTGTTTTGCTACCTTAGCTCCTGCCGTATTGTAGAATTAAAGGTTTGACATAGAGCTGAAATATCGACTCGCTCACTCGTTACTTTGAAAAGCAGCGCTCCGCTCTAACGAATCCGCGTACGTCTGACCGCGACTTACTCATGCGAATTCACCTCTTCAAAGCGAAACCTTCGGCAACTTCTCTCACGGACTCGCCGTGGCGATGTTACACATAGCAAGAGCGCAAGAACGCGCTTCATTAATGGTACTCGAGTATCCCCGAGAGCGACATTTTCCTTTTGACAAGTACAGCTATAGACCCCGCGCGGTACGTTTCACCTCGGCTCGTAAGATCGCTCCTCGAGAGGAGCGTAATTTCTCGTACGGGAGAGAATATTCCGTGCCAACGGTATTCTCTATCGATACAGCCCGCCAGTGTAACTTAATTATCGAAACGCGTCGTTCGTTTGCCCGTAACGAGGCCAGCGAGCTTCTCTATGCGAAGTTTCCCGAATTAAATTTGAAATTTTCTCGCGACACAGAGACAGGCGGACAAAAAGAGAGAGAGAGAGAGAGAAATTCCGTTTGTACAGTCGACGCAACTCCTGTCCCACCACTGGGACGCGAAATTTCGTTAGCCCAGATAACTCAAAAGCTCTCCGACGGATGGGTGGATGGATGGATACCTGGACGGCGACGATACCGCGAGCTTCCTCGCCGGATTATTAACGAGCCTCCCAGACGCCTTTTCGCGATAAAAACAGCCCGCGGTTTCGCAATCGACGCGTCATCGTAATTGACTTAACGATCGAATCATGACGGGCGCGCCTTCCCCCGCCCGACGTGCGTTTCAGCCGGCGGGTAATAATAGTACAAAGTGGCCTGGTTATTACGAAACGGAAATGCATCCACCGTCGCCGTCGCTGCTGCAGCAGCCACTGTGTGGTTGCGCGGCGCAGTTTTGCTTACATTGCTGTTTAATGCGCGCGTTCGGTCCGTCAGCGCGCGTAAACCGTGGTGCAGCGCTTTAAAGCGATTGCGTTGAAACGAGCGGCGAACGAGAGCGCCTAAACCGCCCTCGCGAATCACGCATCGCAATTTTGCAGTACCAGGCGAGGCTGAGGCTTCCGGACACGCTCTCGCACTCCCAGAAGATACAGTGCGTGGACCATATCATCGAGGTCCTCGACCTCGCGGCCTGCCAAGACACCAGTAAGTACGACGCCGTGGCGCCGATCGCCGCGTATTTAGGATGGGGACTTTCGCTATATCGGGCTGAGATTAGGCGGGATCAGAGGGAACCGCGAAACGGAGAACTACGATTGGGCAATTTCAGCCCGATAATCGTAATTTGCTGGCAATTTCGAGGCGTCCGCTCGCGCGGACGGATGCTCGCGACGTGCAAACAACGGCGCGTTTATCTCGTGTCTCTTCACGACGCCGGACAGAGTATAGGCGTGGGAGGCGGTTTAGCTGTCAAAAATGTTGAGTACTGTTCTTGAAAAAGTTAGCCAATTTTTTTAGGAATAATGTTCAGAATTGATTCATTATTGAATATTCAATAATATCCGATTTAAAGAGAAAACACAGTCAGGTGTATTCCTGACGGTCATCCGTCGGTTTCCTCGTTTGTTAAGAACTCGTTTTGCCTCCGTAGACAAACAAGAGTTATAGTTGGATTAACACGGACGAATTTTAGACAATCGATTCCATTGCATAATTTAAAGAATACATAGTCATTGGTTTTTCTGGCAAACCTGGTAAAAACAACTTAAAAAATAAAATCATAATCCTTCACTTTATGAACATCGCATCGGAATCGTTGTTACTTTCCTTTTTCATAGAATTTTTGTTTTATCTTTAAATAAGCCAGTTATCGTACATGATTCCTTATGATCGAGTTCTTTTTTTTTTTTTTTCGAAAAGGTTAAAATCGCGTCGAGCAAGAAATAAGAAAATGTTTTCCTTAAAAGTGAGAAGGAAGGGAAGGTGGCGAACAAAATTGACAGGCGTACCGCGCGGCCCCTCTGAAAACGGCGTTTCCGGTTTTCCTCGAGGCTTCGAAAAGCAGAGACTTCGATTCGCGTCTCCGGCGGGCGGCGATGCGTTGAGCCGACGTTTTTACAGCTTCTTCTCGCGTCGCCTCTTCATCGTACGTCGCGCCCAGCTCGATCGCGACGAAACGGAGTTCAGCTCCGCTGGCGGAAGCGCGGTGACATTTTCCTGAATACAAATGAGGGAAAGTACGGACACGGTATCTCCGCGAAGTGTCGGGCTCATTGTCGGTCGTTGATAAACGGTTTCCTCGATCGTTAACCCGGCCGAGCTTCTCGAGTGCCGCGAGAAAGAGCGAGCGTGGAGGAGCGGGAAGCCGCCGCGCCGTGACGTAAAATATTATTCCCCGCAATTACGTTCGTTTCTCTTCCTGTGTGTCCCACCGAGCGGGCGTGCGAGAGGCGCGCGCAAACGGCGACGATGAAGTTAATAATTTACTGCGCATCGGGGATCGCGGCCGCGCGTCTCATTAGTTCCAGATAGCGTCGGCCGAATCGCGACGCCAACGCGCGCTGCCGCGGCCGATCGCCCATGGAAAACTATTATCCGTTATTGTTTAGCGCGGATTTTTTCGCCGATATCGACGATCGTAATTCCGTTATCTTCAGCCGCGCGCGCGCGAAACGTGGGCTCTCGCACGGAGACTAATAAAACGCCTTTGACTCTTTATTGTTCGCGGCGAGTCGTATCTCTTCAACTTTTCAAACGGCCCCTTTTTCCCGTGCCGGTGGTGAAAAGCGCAGTACCGCGCGTGAATCGCGATCGCCCGTAATTTTCGCGATATCCCCCCCCCCCTCCCTCTCTTCATTAAGGGAGATCTCTCGAGCTTTTTGTGCGCGCGTTTTGCACGTCCGCGCATTTCCGACAGGCTCTTTCTACGTTAGGTAGATTAAAATAGATTATAAATATGAATGTACAGGGTGCGCCGGTATAAGAAGAACACCCGAAAATCGTTTTTGTTTCTAATGAGAAATGGTTACAGCCCAATTCTTGAGTGATTTCGAAAGAGGGATACGGTGGAAGGAAAATTTTTTTACGTTCATTTTATTTCGATTTTTTTTTCTTAATCACCATGCTTAAGCCTCCGAGATATTTAGATGTTTTCATTATGCTGGGACACCCTGTATATAGAAAGACTCTGAGATAAAACATTAACCCATTAAAATCCATGGCCAGTAAGGTTAATAAAAAAAAACAACAAATGGAAATAGGAGTGTAAGAAACATCGCTTTGAAAATATTTTCATCCTCCGGTCTTATTTCCAATTATTGTTTATTTGCTAACTTTACTGGCCTACAGCCGTGGATTTTAATAGGTTAATGTGGGAGAAAAGGGTAATAAGAACCGAGCGTTGGTCTTTGTACGATAATATTATTCAATAGATAAAAACAAGTTGCACGTATAGCGCGATAGGCGTGTGCATTTCTTTCTCTTATTTTCTCTCTCTGCCAAACACAGCATCAACGATATCTCCTTTCTACAGTTATCGGAGATTACACGAAGCGAGGACTTTCCGGTGGTGAGAAGAAGAGGACGAGTATAGCCTGCGAATTACTCACGAATCCATCGCTAATGCTGCTCGACGTAAGCTCTTTCCACATTCTGTTCTTCTTTCCTTCTCTTTCCTAATCCCGCGCGCTTGTGTCTCGAATCTCATTGCATCTTAATCGGATATTTCCATGTCGGTGTATTCCGCATCGGAAACACATCCGGGGAAAATATCCCGAGGGATGGACGAAACCCTCCCCGCGCTCCGTGTCCGCGCGGTGTTCGCTAACTTGGCAATTTCTTTCACCGCGATTTCAGGAACCCACGAGCGGGCTCGACTCGCACTCGGCACAGGCATTGATCTCGCGGCTGAAGAAGTATGCCGAGCAGGAGGGCAAGAGCATCGTGGTGACGGTGCACCAACCAAGTTCCAGGATGTTCCACAGTTTCAGCAAGCTGCTCCTGCTGAGCCGCGGCCAGGTAGCGTACTACGGCTCGACGGCGAATATCGGCAGATTTTTCTGCACGATAGGGCTCACGTTGCTGCCGCACTACAACCCCGCAGATTTCATTCGTAAGTACACTCTCTCGGCGCGGTTTCTCCCTCACCGTTTCCCTTATCGATTCGACTTTCATCGTGCAGTTTCTATCGTCGGATAGTCGGTGTCATCCGAGATAATAATATTTTCGCCGGCGATATGTAACCCGAGCGTACGCGATAACGCAGATTAGACGTTGACCGCGAATTCGAGTCACAGCCCCAGCGGCCGCACCTCCAATGTTGCACGAGACACGGCCTGTTCGTTTCAGTGGAGCAAATCAAGGGACCAGAGGAGGTTCGAGAGCGTATCGTTGCCGCGGCGAGAGCCGCAAGACAGGGACCCGACTGCCCACCGGAACTTCGTCCGGAGTATAATCCCAGCCAACATCCGCTCTGCGACCATCTCATCCATTATCACGAGCACCACATCAGCCACAACGGTATTATATAGTATGCAGAGCCGCCCCACGATAATACGTATTTATATGTATGCACACCTAGACCTTCTCCCCCGGCTCTAACGGCCGATTCCGTTGCGGTTCCGACGTAGCCGCTGGAAATGCGCTCGCCGCCGGAGAAAGAGCGAAAAAGAGAAGAGAAGAAGAGAGAGAGGGAGATCGAGTGTCTCTCAATGTACCTTGTCCGGCTCTGCGTTGGCTGTGGTGGAAGGGCGGCTTTGCGAATCGCGTGAGACGGACAACCGCACCGCCGGTGTTTAAAAGCTTTTTTAACACGCGCGCGACGTATCAATCCCCACGGGAGAACTTTACCTGCCCTCGCGTTCTCGGCGCAACACTCGATGATATTTACTCCAATCTAAATTTCTTTTATTTAGATGGAACGAACAGTTGCCTCTTCGCGAAAAATACTATGATTTAAAGAACAAAATGTATACTTCTTCGTCTCTTTATTTGGAAAAAATTTTTTCGATGTAAAAGTAAGTATGTTATTCGGATCCGAGCGGACAAAAAGTATCTTCTCTTTCGCAGGAATTTTTGCTTTCGATGCATAAATTATTTAGAATAATTCCAAGTTATTCAGGAATGGGAAAGGGGAGCGGATTACAATAACAAGCCATGAGCTAACATTTTTGAGAAAAGCGTCACGTAAGATAATTGACATCGATTTCTCTCTCTCTCTCTCTCTCTCTTTTCTCCTGCTACCTCCCTCTCTCTCTCTCCTCTTTCAACCATGTCACCGTACCTACTCGCGCATATTTATCGATTCGACGATGCGCACGATTCTCGAACGCTCCTCTAACCGGCCATTTCACCGGCGCTTTTACAGTGAAGGAAGACGAAGGCCGTACGCTATGGTTGGACACACAAAGCCACGCCAGCAGCAGCGCGAGTTCTGCCGATGACGACTATTCCTGGCAGTGGCCCACCAGCTTCTGGTCGCAGTTCAAAGTGAGTACGACGATATCCGCGAATGTTTTCAGCAATTAGCGGATACAATGCCGGCATATTCCGGTCGCTCAAGCGCTCCTCGCTTCTGCCCGAAGCACCGGCCGCTGACACATTAATTCGCCGTTTCTCTATGCAGCGGAGGACGGAAGCGGAGAGCGAAATGCAATCGTAAAATTGCACGCAGTGTCATGTGTACAGGCCTTTTAATGTATACAAAGGGAGAAGGAAATTAATGCGTTTCAAACGGACAGTATCGAAGATATCTTTCTTTTCCGCGCACATAGAAGAATACTTACTGAACGTATTCACGAAAAAAGTGAATCTGATTGGATCTACCTGACAACGGGCAACGAAACAAATTTTAGTCGAAGGAAACAGAACTTCTGCTTGAGAGAAGAACTCAATATAGTTTATGACAACGAGAAATTGTGTTCCTCTCAACGAAAATGTCCATTGTCCGGTAGATCAAATTTATTTATCATTACGCCTTATATTAACATAATCGCACGTGAAATAAATAATATTCATCTCGTGCACGCTCCGAGACAGCGCGACGTCTGCGCGATTCTCCGAGTCCGACGCGACTCTTGACGGCGCTCAATCGCAAGATGATCGAGTCTGTCGCGCAACCTATCGATTATTCATCGCGGACGCGGCTAAGAACATGCAAGTGGATTAATGTTCGTCGAATCGATTATTCCCGGTTGGAAGGACGACGCGTCGCGGTGTCTCTCGTAGGTGGTGCGGCGGCGACGTGCGAGGGAAACGCGCAATGTGCGTGTAAACGTGTCGCGGGAAAGAAGCACGGCGGCGGAAAGCCGCGCACGGAGAACTGGGTCGCGTTCGCCGCGATTCACCATATCCGGATAATTACGTGCGACCGTTCGTAATCGCTTTGTACGCGCGACGTCGCTCGCGTCACTTTTACCTCGCCGGAACGCGTTCTTCACGCGGCCTACGCGGGAAAAAAAATCATTCCGTTCCGGTGCGATTGAAGAATTTTCGAAAGAGGAGCGGAAAGATTTCCGTAGAGGGTTTCTCTACTCGGACAATCGCTCTTCTCGGTTGTCTCGGCCGAGTTTTAACGCAGCTGATTCGTTCACACGAATGTGTGCGGTCAGTCGCGATAACAGCGGCGCTGCCATCCAAGCTACTCGAGCCACCTTTTGTCACCGTTTCTTGACGAGTCATTAAAAATTCACTATCGTCCCTAACATATGTCATTATAGTCACCTTTTTTTTCCGAGCTACCGTTAGATTTGTAAAATATGGACATTCTAGCTAACCCCTACGGGACGTGTGGCAAAAATACAAGGGTTTTTAATAGTTTTTCTGTCAAATGTAACAAATAAATATTTCGCATTTTCATTTCTTTTTATAGTAGTGCGGAGTATACAGTTTTGATTTGTATATTTCATTTGCCTTAAACATAATAAATAATACTTGATAAATTAAGTTCTCCTTAAGGTGCGGCGTATATACCGGAGTTGCCCTGTACATTTTTGCTATACTCTTAACAAAAAACTGCTCCGGAAGCATACCTGTATCGTATCATTCATGCCCTTGATTTGTTCTTGTTATGAACTTTCAAGCCGTATTTTGAAAATAACTCCCGCTACGTGTTAAGTTATCCACGCAGATAAATTTCGGAAAATGTGTAAGAGTGTTTGCGTTTTTGCTCGGCCTCGGTTGCATTCAGAATTTGAAGCGGAAAACGCCACTTTCGGTCACTACTTCGATGTCTGAGTGAGAGATGTTACTTTTTCTCATCTTTCCCGCCGAGACAAACACACACCGACCGAAACGCGGAATATCAATCCCCGTGGCCTTTGTTCCTCTTGACCCGACGGACATAAAAAAATAAGCCGAAAAATAGCCTTCCGCGCGCGCGATACTTGAGGCGCGACATTCCGTATGCGCATCGTGTCGCAGGTTATTATTATTCAAAAAGACCTTCGACGCCGGCGTTGTGAAACTTCGCGTTCTATTTCCTCACGGACGCCGATATCGTCCGGGCGTTTCGTCGCTGCGCGTTAGAGCCGCGCCTCCTCCTCGCCGACGTCGCCCCGCGTCGCCACGAACGGTCAGAGGTGTTGCATTACGTGGCGAACGTCGCCCTCTGTGATGTTGCAGGTATTAACGGAGAGGAACTTTCAAGAAGCACGGCCACGGATGTTGTCGCGTTTAAATTGGTTGCAAACGATAGCACTGGGACTCCTCGCCGGGCTTCTCTGGCTGAGGCTTCCCCGAACAGAAGCGGCCCTCCACGACATCCAAGGCTGGATGTTCTTCAGCACCACGTACTGGATGCTCTTCGCGCATTTCGGCGCCCTCTCCAGCTGTGAGTCGAACTTAATTCCCACTCTCACGGAACGCCCACGCGCTGGGAATTCCGCCGCAGTGGATGATGAAATTTCCATTGCGGCGAGATGCGGACCGATTATGCCCGGACAATGACTCGGTGACAATACCGTGGTAAATGGCGCGAGAATAAACCGATACGCGTCGCGGAGCAAATCGAAATTCGCGGTGAATCGACACGTTTTCGAAACGAGACTGCGGAAGCCGCGACGGAAAATGTAATCGCGCGGATTTCGAGAGGCAATTGCGCGCGGAAAAACTCGCCCTCTCGTTTCCCTTCGATCCGTTATCGCAATATCGCCACATTTTTGTAAATAACATCCTGAGTCAGAAATTGTTCATAACTTCGGCCGTAGAATCGGTTGAACGACATTTCGACGAATGTAACTTCGTTCGATTCTCAATTTAGAATATTGATCGTTGACAAATTTATTGTGCAAAATGTAAAATGAGAGGCCGCAATAACCATCTTTCCCTCAATAGAATTCGAATGAAAAGGTCAAATATAACTCGAACTCAAAATCTAACTCGCAATCCCGAGATCGGAATATCTATTATGAGACCGTTCGAAAAAAATGTTCGATCGGAGAACGGCTCAATTACAATAGATACCCTGAATATCTCACGTGTGACAAATTAACCGTTTGAATGCTGAAAGTCGATATATCGATCTTTTAATACATAACCTAAAATTTTTCCCCATCATACTATTTTTTCATACTCTCAGTACAAATTAAGATCAGCAAATTTAACCCATATAAGAAAAAGATTCAGCACTCAAATGGTTAAATAACGACTATTAATACGGATCGTAGGTCAGCTGGTATTACCAGTCGTCATTTGAAACTTACTTCATGTTGGATATTTAAATTTGAATTTAGAATTCAGACGCGAATTTTCCACGTCAAATCCCACTTACAGATACAACGTCACGTGTATGATTCAGACGGAAAACTTAAATCTCTATTTTTCCAATTTAGATATACGGGTATCCGGGCTTATGTGAGACAAGTAATGATGATTCATTTCATTTTTTCATGATGATTAATAACCCAGACACGTCACACGTGTCGTAACGAGAGCATACGCGCCGAGTATGGACGCGAGGAGATCGGCGTTTCACGTTCCTACGTCGATTTTCCGCCGAGATGCGAACGTCGGGAGGATCTGAGGTTTCCAAAGACAGCGTGCGATTGTTCTCCGCCGGCGACCGGCAGCGCGCGTGTAGCACATTGTAGTGCGTTCACACCTCCCCCTCCTCCGGCGCCCGGTTGCGGAGAAGCGGGCGGCGTGCAACGTTGTTGTCGTCGGGTCTCCGTTTGAGAATCGCCGCTCCGTCGATATCTCCGCGTATAAAGGTCGCGGCGGTGTGAAGCAAATTGCGTTCGAAAGCTGAGACCACCCGTTGCCTCCGATGAATCCGGTAATCTCTCGGCGTTACCGAGTGATTTCGCGGCGGAGATACATCGAAATGATCTATCGACCGATCCGTTAGGTTGAACATGAATCAACGTAGAATCCACGATTGATGAAAGCGCAATTTCGCTTTTCGCTGTGGAAATTACCGGCTTAACGACCCGCCGCGAAATCGGCCGTTGGGACGGACGAACGGCGATGATGACGGTAAAAGCGCGAGGAACATGAAACTACGGCGAGCGATGGCGAGGATGTAAAACCGATTTTAGCATCACCTCCGAGTCGCCATAAAGCGCGTCGCGTCGCGGTGACGAAAGAAATGAGAGAGAGAGAGAGATGTGGGGATAATTCTGAAAATAACACGCGACGACGCGTTTTTCCAGTTCCCCCGGAGCGCGAGGTGATCAACAAGGAGCGCCTGTCAGGATCCTATCGGCTCTCGGCCTACTACCTGGCGAAGATGGTCGGCGAGCTGCCGCTGACGGTAACGCTGCCCGCGGTCTACCATATCATTAGTTACCCGATGTTAGGCTTCCACAGTCCGGCGGTCTTCGTCACGCTGCTCTTGTTCTTACTGCTCAACACCGTGGTCGCGCAGGTACGTGCGTTTCCGTCCCATTGCGATTCGCGCTAAATCTCACGTGGCTATCGCGTACACGGATAGAGCACGTAAAAGCGGGAGTGTGAATCGACAAACATACACATCGGGAAAGCGGAAAGGGAAATTATCGGGGAAAAGGCAACCACGTTTCAGAATTACAATTTCGCATTGCGGAGCCAAATTTTGAGCTTGCTTCATGTGAAGGAAGTTAAAACACTATCGAAATTTCGTTAGAAGAATTATTAATAATCATCATATATCGATGGCGAGAAGTGATACTGCGTATCAGCAAAAATGGCCATTTTTGGATTTTTAGTTCGGCGAACTCGGATTTTGCCTCTCTCGATTTGTTAAAAATGCTATACTTCTCGCTTGAAATCTTAAAAAAAAAAACAAACTGAAGAATACGGAGAAATTTGATTGTTCAGATCGAAATAAATTTTCAAAGCATTTGCTTTGTCCCTTTTGAAAACTTCCGACTTCGCGCATATCATTTCTCTCGATATATTATAATTATCCAAATCGATATATTAATATATATAATTATTAATCATCATATATATGTATATTGTATCAAGTACATGGCGGTCAGTGCTCTACACGTAACCCGGAGATTGAGTTCGTTTAACTCGATTCGCATTGTTTTGTCTGAGCTCTTTTCATAGTATACGTAATAAGAACCTCGCGTGAAAAGCACGCAAGAGGAAACGTCGGAATCGTTGTGATTGGGAATTCGCGATGCAGCACGCTTATTTATGAGTCACCGCCCTCCCTCCCCCCCCCCTCGCCCCCGAAAGTTATCGACTAAGCCAAGAACAGGATTAGCCTGGTGCGTTATTCGAATATATCGACGCGAACCGCCTTATCTCGCCGACCTCTTCCCCCGATCATCGCGACCTCTCAATATCACGACACGCTTACAGAGTGTCGGCTTCTTCGTGGGCGCGTGCTGCCTGGACCTGCAGGTGAGCATTACCGCGTCCGCCCTCTACACACTCGCGACGCAGCTTTTGGGCGGTTACCTGGCGACGGCGGTCCCACCGTGGTTAGCGTGGGCCCGATACGCGAGTATGGTGCACTACGCCTATCAGAACATGCAGATTCTGGAGTTCGGCGTCGGCGAACCGATCACGTAAGGCTATTACACACATGTAACTTTCACTCTAGCCGAGAAGCGATACCTCGTATTCGCCAAAATTCACCATTCTCGAGCTTTTAATCCGGCGAACTCGGAATGTACCTTCCCTCTCGACCCGCGAGAGAGCTCGTGCACGGTGAAAAATTTTGTCTTACGAACCGTCTTATAAACAAATCACCTTAACGTGGGGAGTGTGTTAAAAAGTAAGCAAATCGTTCGGGGCGGAATGAATTTTCAAGAAATTTTCCTTTATCTCTCCCGATAGCTCCTGGTCTCGCACATACGAGGTATCGCTTCATGACTGTCGTAATGTCGCTCGCCTTCCTACTCTGAGTCGCGCGATTATTGAGTTTGATTCTCTTTCGAAGTCGAAATCCGTGAAACATAGTCGAGCAGATCGAACGCAAAAAGCTGCAGCGGCAAAGTCTATTTATACGCCTAAGTGCGAAGTGAACGCGATAACTCGTCGGTTTAAATTGGCTGTACCCTTTCATTATGGATATTATTCGAAAATTATTCGGACGTTGTTGGAATGGAAAATAAGAAGGAAGATAGAGAAAGAAGTAGGAAAAAAGCGGAAGCACTGAAAGGTAGAAAGGGAAAAGGTGAAAGAGAAATCGATAAAGTAGAAGATAGAAAGAGAAAGAAATAGTTTGGGTAGACTGTAGATTCTAGGCGATGATGAGAAGAAGAAAAAGCGAACGTCCACGGAGGCACACGCTGTGTACTGACCGAGCGCGTAATCTTCTGTACGACAGATGCTCGCAACCGAGTAAATTCGCCGAGTGCAGAAACGGCACGACGATACCCGTTTCCGCGATTCTGGAGAGTCAAGGCGGGGCCAGGGGCTCCGGTCTACCGATGTGGGCGAACACGGCGGTGCTCCTGGCGTTCCTGATCGTTTTCCGGACCCTGGGCTACCTCGTACTGCGCTATTACCGTGTACCAAAATGAGCGTGCCGCCAGCCACGCAAGTAGCCACGCAAATTCTCCACACGACTACTTTCGCGCGGATCTTCAGTTTTACTATTACTACTACTACTATTATTATTATTATTATTATTATTATTATTATTATTATTATTATTATTACTGTAAAATCACCGGTCGTCGTCGTCGTCGTCGCGTGTCTCGCTATTGCCGGGAAAAATAATCGGCCGCGTACGTATCGACACCGTCCCCTGGGGGATCCTCTCTCTCTTTCTCGCGTCGTGCGCGCTGTCGAATGTCTGTAAAGTTTTTCTATCTAGCTTCGAAAACAGCGGAGAGAGAGAGAGAGAGAGAGAGGGGGTGAAAGAGGGAATATAGAGGGGGTGAGAGAGAGAGAGAGAGAGGCGGGGGACGGGTACCACGCGCGAATGCGAGCATTCTCGCTTCTCCCAATAGCGTATATCGAGCGACTCGAAACGCGAGACCGTAAGAGACTTGGTGAGAAAAAAAATATATATATATACATATATATACATATATACACACACATACATGTATATGTATATATAAATATATATATGCTGTATATGTTGAGACTTTGCACCACAATAAGGAGCGTATGTGTAACTGTGCTGTGTGAAAGATACGGACGCGCCGGCGCGCTTGCGCGTTCGCACACGTGTGCATGAATGCGGACCGAGTGAACGGACACACGGGACATCTCGTTGTTTTCTCGTTGTTTGCGGCAAGAAGGGTATAATAGTAGGGAAATTTGACCGCGGCATATCGCGACGCCGTGAAACCGACTGAAAATTTGTACGGGCGATGAGACCTTTGTATACATTACATACATACACACATATGTATATATATATATATATATATAT
>NW_014555972.1:4818778-4862314 GCF_001313825.1 Dinoponera quadriceps | reverse complement strand
TATATATATATATATACACACATATTACGCAACACGCGAACGGTAGGACTAGATAGATACTTCGAACGTACGTTTGTATAAGCGAGAGATCGTCACACGTCTTGATTTTTACTTTTATTACCGCCACAATTGCTACGTTTACAATGTTCGTTGATACCGTGTAAGGAGGTGTACCGCTACTGTTACTATCATTACTTACTGTCTTTACTACTTCGAGAGACGCTGTAATTAAGAGATAGATGAAAGATTATGCTGCTATAATTCTAAAACGTTGTGAAACATGAGGAGGGGGGAGGGGGAGCAAGATGAAACATATATATGTTATACATATATCAATAACGTTCTCTCGACGTGCCAGCGGCACGACGGAAGGAAGTCGCGCGTGAGACATTCGCACGCGCGCGACTCGCGACGGTCTCGAGGTGGGTTTTGCAGCGCGCGCAGCCGCGAGAGAGGAACAGAGAAGGACCGTCTTTTCCGTCGACTATGTAGGACTTGTTGGTTTCTTGATATATCTCCGTGATACCGCGCGGATACGCGTTGCGCGAAGAATGGGGATCCAAAATTGACCAGCGGTATAATATTTCATTGTTTACTTTGTACATAGAGAGCGAGAGAGAGAGCGAGAGAGAGAGAGAGAGAGAGATTACGTATGTGTATATATCGGGGGGGGACGAGTAACACGCGTTTCGCTCATACATATATGCATACGTACGGAGACACTTATGTACGCGTATACATAAATGATAATAATAGTAATGATAACAACGCTAAGAGTATTATTATTCCAATTATTATTACTATTATTATCGCCTAACGACTACACATCTTTATTATACATTTTAATTCTTCTTATTATTATTATATTATTATATTCCTGCATGTATATTTGTAACGGACTGAACGAGACGCGCTGTATTTTTTGTACATGCATGAGAGAAAGAACGCCGACCGACACGCAATTAATTAACGCCGGAGTCGCATATTAAGATTTATAATTCTCGCGTGAATCCACTTTCGTTTAAAATAACACCGAATATCGTAGTGTGTTGTTATATACTCCTTTCCTCTCCCGAGTTACACAGTCACGGAAAGCCAGTGTTTGTTATATATAAGATTAAAATAATAGATTAGATTATTATTGCGGTTATGTAGCGGTGGGAAGTGTATCTGCGATTTATAACGATGTCAGCCAATCATCAGCGAGTAATAATATTGTAAGGACAGTGAACTGGACGACTCGTTGGCAGGTAGGATCGCCACGGGCACACATACCACAAGCGAATCTCTCTTTCCGATTTTTGAGCCGACCATTTAACCGAACAACAGGATCAATGCATATCTCTACCGCATCGTTACCGTGAGCGCGTCGTCTCTACGATCTCTCATTGCCGCGTATCATCACGCTCGCTACTTTTGCTTTTGCATTCGGTATCAATTCAGTCCGGTCTGTGTCGTCGTGCAGGCGAGCAGGTTTTTACGATTTCACGACAATTCAAAATCAGTCGATCTCGCGAGAGAGGAGACGCGAACGTTGGCAGTCGCATTTCGCCGTAGAACCTCGATTCCGCGATCACGGAGAATCGTCCAGTACACGTAAACAAAAAAAAAATAACGCAATATCCACCAAGTGTTCATTGAGTTTGGTAAACGAGGCGGATAAAAGGGAGCAGCGGAGGACAGAGAGCGTGCGAGAGAAAGAGAGGGGGGAGAGAGAAAGAGACTCGCGCGACGAAGATCGTCGCTTCTTGAATTTCACGCGAAGGCGGCGGGTGCAAGGATGCGGACGCGAGAGGCAGGAAGAGAAGCCGCGGAAACGCGAAGGGCCGGGCATCGTACAGGAATATAATAATATCGAGACGAACCGGGCCGGTTTAAGACGTCTTCGGGTTCTCCGCGGGACGCGACTCAAGAGGGGAGGGAGAGAGAGAGAGGCCGGTCGTAAATTTCGAAAATCACGAGAAGCCACAGCGCGGGAAAATCGATAGCGAAACACGTTTCGCGTATCGGGCTTGGAACTCGGCGTAATTCTTTTTATTACCATCCACTTTCGCAATTACGACCGTCTGTCGCGTCGGCCGGACTATAGTAGTATCATCCGAAATATGCGGGGCGCTGCGATAAGCGCGGCGCGATTAGCCTTAAACCGGCTCCGACGGCGAACAACACACTACGTCGTCGAAGGCGTATCGAGACGACGAGCGAAACACGACGGAGCGAATGTTTAAACAAAGATTTGGCTGTGTCACCGTAAACTGTTTTTATTTGATTTTTAATCCTTTCTTTCGTTACACGTCCGAATCGGGAGCTCTCAGGCAGAATGACGAGAGTGTGGAGAACAAACTGAAGGGGAGAGAGAGAGAGAGAGAGAGAGAGAGAGAGAGAATGACGCGGAATTCAAGACAGAGTGAGATGAGTCGCGAGTGAATCCAGAGAGAGAGAGAGAGAATGAGCGAATGAAGGAAAGAAAGATGCAGAGTGAAAGAGTGAGAGAGAGAATGAGAGTGTGCAAGTAAGTCTTCAATGCGTATATCTTTATCGCGCATTTAATGTTAAACGCCGGTTAACAAGCTCCATGTTTTCATGTGAGCTTACGATCGAACATAATCGTATTTCGCGTTAAATTCGCGAGGAGAATGCGAGTTCGAGTGAGTCGTGGTGAAGAAGAGGAAAGAGAGAGAGAGAAGTTGTTTCGAAGCCGTACATCGTTCACCGATCTTGAACTGTTGTGAGGGATAGAAGACACTCTAGCTCTAAACAGCTCAAAACTTTCAATCGGAAACTTCATCTTGTTTGTAATCCGCGAAAAATGCGGACACCGTGACCGTTCGCCGCGTGGAAAAAATCACGCGATTGACGCCGCTTTCGTGCGCGTCGGCGGTCAATCAAACGACCAATCTGCGAGGGGAAGACGAGAAGAAGGGAGAGGATACAGCCCTTCCTCTGGTTGAAAAGACGCGAGTGCATCCGCGAAAAATCGAAGATTGCGATGAGGAAGGCGCGGCAGTTAGTTCGCTATTATCACCCTTCGCCGCGCGCCGGCAACAATTCCCCGGGCGCTTATATCTCTCTATATCGTCACACGCAGGAACAACCAAACAAACAAACGCACTTTTTGATCGTGTAGATGTCTTTTCAAAATTTTGATATCCATATTATACAATTACTATACAATTGTACACCACCGACTGTTGATAAGGAGAAACCGCGCGACGCGAAATTTGTATGGGTTTACAAGTTTTAGCAGCGAGCACGGGATTGGTCGACTATACTCGCACACGAGGACCGTAGATTACTCATTACGAATAATCACACTCACTTTTTTCTGCTGGAGAACCGCCACGACAGACAGACGGACAGGCAGGATGAGACGCGTTCGTCTCGTTAGACGAACCGGGACACGAGTAAGTTGATGAGAAACCGGCGAAAAATTAACACGTGCACGGTTGGTACATCATCAATTGTCTTTTCATGCGGACCAGAATAGATAACCGAGGAAGAAAGGGGAGAAGAGCGGAGGAGGAGGAGGAGGAGAGAGAGAGAGAGAGAGGGAGAGAAAGAAAGGCAACTTAACGATCAACTTCTGCTGTTCGGAAAGGTGTACATCAATAGCAACAATTGGATGGGGAGATCGGGAAAAGAAAAATGTTCTGCGATATTTTACGTTTTTTTCGCGAGGAATGCGTCCGCCTCGCAACTTACTTATCGGTTTTCTTATCGATCGATGTATCGATGTGATTGAAACTTCGTTGAAATTGAGCCTTTTTACGCCGGAATGATAATTAGACTTTTCGCGAAATAAGATATATTGTTGATTATTTCTGAATATTTAAATTTGTTAGATCTCAGACCGGCATGTCATATTTTTGTTGGACGACGCATTAGATGATTTATCGATTAAATTTTAGTATAATATAATAAAAGTCTAATATAAAATATATATATAAGGGATATATATATATGTAGAGAAAGAGAGAGAAAAAGAGATAGCTGCTACTGTTATACACTTTTTAGAACATCCGTATAGTCCCGTTTGTATAATAAAATGCTACGAAAGTAAGAAGTGCGCGAAGCATTGTCGATTGTTCGCCGGATCGGCGTTCGATATTAACAATAGCTGTATAACGCGTATGAAATCGACCGCGATTTATAGTGAATCCGCTGTTCTTTTCCGCGAAACTTTCTCATTTCGTAATCACGCATAACAATTCTCATCCTAACACGACATCCCCATCCGGGGATGTTCTTCGATTCATCTGTCATCATTGCACATGATTCGCACAACCGAGACTTTGGAATACGCAAAAAAAATATGTACATGCTTCTGCAATTAAAACTTTATAAGAGACTGACAGTGTTTTTTATATGAATATTGTAAACTGCAGGATAAAGATTCCCAAAGTAAAAATTGCGTTCTACGTATTTATATCGTGTAAAGTCGTGTGATATGCTATAAAAATTGTAGATTACAAGATTATTTCATTTTTTCAACATACTCATGCACACAGAAAGAGGGGGAAAGAGAGAGAAAGGGAGGTGAGGAGAGAGAGAGAGAGAGAGAGATACAAGTAATATTTATACAGCCAAACTTTTTTCTAAGAGGAACGCAAACGTAGCTTCAGCTTCGAAAGCACAGCGTTGAATTTCGACAGGTAGATATCAAAATCACTCTCTATACTCTCACGGTCACACGTACACGCGAATATTGATTCTTACCGATGTATACTTTCCACTCGATAGAGATCCGTACGGTTTCGCGGAAAACAAAATTAGACGTCTCGAGCAAGACTATTTCGCTTTACAAAAATAGTGCCTTTTTTACAAAGACTCTGTTGTTTGTGCCAAGTCAAATCCAAAGGATCTGTAAGACACACACTGCCTGTATACAGACTGCGAAAAAAGGAAGAGAGAAAGGAAGACAGAGAGAGAGAGAGAGAAAGAGAGAGAGTGTGTGTGTGTATGAAAGAGAGAAAGCGAAAGATATGAGAAAGATTGAGAGAGTGAGAGTGAAAAATAGAGCAAATGTGTGTTTACGAACGCGTTAAATGGAAGACTGAGAATCAGAGTACGAAGAGGAGTCGCGCGCGGAATGAGATAATTTTGCTAAGGAAGGATCACCGCGACGGGTGAAAAGGGAAAGAACTTTGGATACGAAGCGCGGTAAGGAGCGGCTTTCCGACGATCAGAGCGGAGACCGAAAAGATAGACCGAAATGTTTTCCGTGCGCACGCGCGCGTATTAGTACATGCAATACAAGTGGACGCGCGACAACGTACAAACGCACGCGACCATGCAAATGTCGAAGAGTGTCCTCATTTACATAAAAACTTACCAGAGTACCGCGGGACTAAAAAAATGCCAAAAGTGTTCGACTAATTCAATGCCGCCGTGGATCCCCGATTAGTAATATCTTATTATTACCGAAGGAAACAAGTAATATCGATGTAAATGTGCTAAAGAGGTTTAATATATATAACTTTAATTACGGTTGTACACATATATGAATCTATATATAGAGATCTATATGTATGTGTTATATATGTAGATCTATATATATGTATATATATGGAAATATATACATATAAACAGATAAGAGAGAGAGAGAGAGAGAGAGAGTATCGTTCTTTATGATGCTCATTAACAATCGTGTTAACATGCAGCACGAATTCGCGCACCGAGTATGTATATTTGCACGTGTACAATTATATATACCCCGTATTGTTCGCCCTCACGATGCAAACTGAACGTATGACTTCATCCCCTTGTACATATATACATATACACACGTACATATATATATATATATATATATACACACACACACATCTTATATATTAATTAATTGATAGTATTATTCCTGTTGCCCGAGTAGTGGATGTAGTACAGTCTGCATCGCTACCTAGGAGATATCTCGTTATCTAGTATTTCTACTTTTGATTTTACCAAGAAACGTTAATATCACTCTATCAATGTAGTAATAATAAGAATTATTATTATTACTAATATTAATGCTATTGCATATTATTATCACACCTATAGCGCTATTTTATTATTTTTATTTTGTAATAATCATTATACGTTATTATCATTGTCGTCGTGATTATTATTACTACGTCTGCCGCCTAACAACTGGCACACTCCGCGCGACTATTATTATTATTATCATTATCATTAATTGCTATTGTTAGTATTAATTATTAATTATTATTGTATGTAGCCGTTATTACCAACTGTCATCACCACTGCCCTCATACGTCTTTGTCATCGTGTTATCATCGCCGGTACTATTATTGTCATCGCGAGGCAAGCGCGCGTCACCGATTCACACATCTCATTTTTGTATAACTTGGAAAATTATCAAATCACTTTCCTCGGTGCCGATTTTAAGTCGTTTCCATAAACAGCTCTATTCTCGACATATATATATCGTGTCTCTATTTCATTATTTTTACATTACGATTGCGTTTGTATTATTTCGAAAGGGTCGCGATGGCGAAGCGCAAAATTAATCCGTTTATCTCGGATTTAAAATCGGATACCAGGAAAAACAAGTCTCGTAGCGTTCGCATGGTGTTTTATTTGCACCGTACTTTCGAACAACGTGTTGATTATTAAATTTTTGCGAGGCGTCTTTGGGAGGGGGNGGGGGGGGGGGGGGGAGGGGGGGAGAACCGCGGCGTTACAAGTTTGTAACTTCGTATGGCGGGCGTCGCATGGACATGGTGTACACCACATAGAAATTTCTAACAGCTTTTTATTAATCACGAGGCATATTATAATCGCGACGAGAGATCATTGTACATAATCGCGACGCGACAACTACGCGTACATACAACGCGAGGAGGAAATTCTTTAGGATATTCTGACGAGCATTTCCCGGCAAAATGATAGACGTATATGTCCGGTGCGCCGAGTGTGTGTGTGTGTGTTCCCGAAAGCAGAAGCACACCCGCTATAAAAAAAAAGAGGCGCGTATCGAGCGCGTGAATGTGACGTTCCTTCGCATTTCCCACACTTCGCGCGAGGTATGGATTATTTTTTGATATATAGTTTTTATTACACTTGATCTCGTTTTCATATTTCTACGTGTTTTTCGGATTTAATAATCGCACGCGATGTGCGAAGTGCGAAGGACCGATTTCCGTATTCAGGATTCCCCGACTGACGACATGTGAACCCGTTCGTTCTTCGCGTTGATCCATCGCTGAATCTCGACGCACGACTGCGAGGCTGAGCACGATATTTCTCTGATTATATCGGCGTCATTGACTGATCAATCGGAGATTCACCGGGCACGGTGAGAAATTCAAGCTCGAACTTCAATTGCCGACGCGCGAAAGGTAGAACTCGCGCTGTCGCACGGTCTGTGAAGGCCCGTCTACGTAAATCGCAGCAGCGCGCAAAGCTCGATTCGCTGACGGCAGCTGGAAAAGTGACAGCTATCCTTTGCTCTTCTCTGAGTTAATTCAACTCATTGCGCACAGCCGACTTACGAATGCGTGTCCCTTAAGCTTGGTATATATTGCGCTCTTTTTGCGTCTTGTTCCTCTGTCTTTCTTCTGCAAGAACTGTTCATTCGTGGAAAAAAGATAGAGAACAAGAAACAAGACACGAAGAGCACATTGTAGATCAGGCTTTAGTGCGGTGAAACGTCGCTTCGCATACGCGTCTGCAACCTATGTGGATGGGCCTTAACTTTCCACTCGTACGTTACCCCCGACATGTCGTCGAAAATCACTGCCATATTCCGAATACGGGGTCGCATTCACAGCTCAATGAATGCCGTACGTAGTTACCGCCTTTCCTCGTATCTCTTCCTCGTCCCTCGGTTTCGGGCGCGTGCGCGTGTGCGCGTTAATCGCGACACGCGATGCACGCGCGCCGCGAGAGAGAACGCGTGGTAGTCAATTTATCTCATGGATGTCAAGGTGGATGTCCCGATTATCGGCTGTGACACAATTGCGTGACGAAGACGACGTACTCTCGACGTACCTCTCGTCGTGTTCGTCACCTCGAATCGTTCGAATTTGCTTCTCGCTACTTCAAGCCTTTCAGGAAAGAGAAACATACGAGGTCGCATCCGGACGGGGAGCGTTCTGCGAAGAGAAGCTCTAATTAGCGATGAGGGGGAAATTATAAACAACACATTGAACATTGGCCAAGTTCAGCGAGTTGTTTCGCGAATTCTCTGATCGTAAGGTGGCCGATTATCGGGGGCATCCGTCGAATCGCTCGCGATTCGCGCGCGTATCTCGGTGAAAGATTGAGCGGGGCATCGCGCGACTCACGTGGACCGCGCCTTCTGCTCAAAGCGAACGTTACCATACCATCGAGTACAAATTGAACTTGTACGAGCGAGACCTCGGCTTTTCGAGGCCGGTAGAAGAGGGAGTGAAAGGAACCAAACGCCTGCAGCTTCACCGTCGGGAACGGGTGAGGTGCATGCGCGCGATTTTGCGCCTCTGAACTATCCTTTTCAGGCAAAAGGCAGGACCGAGCAATATATATCGGTGTGATCTCTCATCACCGAGAGTGACCACGAGCATGTGGTGCTTTCTCTCTCTTTCTCTCTCTCTCTCTCTCTCTCTCTCTCTCTTTATTCATTGCGACGATTCACTCGGAGAAATTTAATTTTCATCTCGATTGACTTCATCGCAAGCCGAACTCTGTGACTTGCAGTCGGGCGTCTAGACGATTGCAAGAAAAGAGAGAGAGAGAGAGAGAAAGAGAGACGACGAGTCTTTGATAATCCTTCTCCCCTCCCCCCCAATCCCATGTTCCGATTGTTGAGATAGGTAGCGTAATTGTAACCGTAATTGGAACCCTTTTGCACGCGCGATATCGCGTTAGGATTCACGTGGCGTTAGGATTCCAGACACGACGATATAAATAGGATAGAGAGAGAGAGAGAGAGAGAGAGAAGTCAAGGCACGAAGTGTACTCGGATGACCCAGTCGCGATCGCGCGTATCGATTTAATTAGCGAACTAACGCGCTCTGTTGCATGTTCGAGATGTCCGCTTCGCAATTTTATCGTGATCGTTGGTAATCTAGGAGAGTCTCTGTTGACCGCGCGAGGATTTATAATATAACGCAGTTCTTCCCCGGAGCGTATGTGAGCGGCGAGAAAGAAGTCGATAGGATGATATCAATAATAAGGTGATAGGAAGATAGAGGATGTAAGAGAGAGAATGATAGAGCGAAGAAGAGCGAGAGAGGGAACGAGAGAAGTGTAAATAAACGGAGCTGCTGGCTGTGCTGTGTAATTGTTAATGGCAATATATTATATATATGTGTGTATACACATGACACATATATATATATATATATATATATATATATATATATTATATGTATACACACACTCTCTGATTTGTGAGCCCGGCATTATCTTTTGGATCGCGCGGAAGCGAAAGTTGCTACTGCGATCGATTCGAACGATTAACCTATTTTCGACTCTCTTGTGTTCTCGGCAAATTACATCGAAATTGAGCCCCGTTCTCGTTGCGCGGAATGATCCTCGAGAAAGAGAGAGAGAGAGAGAGAGAGAGAGAGATCGAGTTGATTATCCCCGTTAACAATACCGTTAGCTCGCCAGGGTCTGCGTCTAACGACTTCATTCATGCTCCTTTTGTCTATTTTCTTTACGCACGAGCGTCTCTTGTAGTTGTATTAACAATATATTACTATGACATGTCACGTAACAGCTGTGTCATAAATATACGTCGCGTTGTAACTGATATGCAATATTTTATACGTTGTTTACATACATAGTAATATATCGTCAATATTACTGTGAATAAATTGTTGGAGACGGAGAAGGGGGGCAACACGAAAAACGCGTGTACTTGTGTGTATTTCTTCTCAGCGTGTAAATACGTGATCATCGTTGGTAATGATGGAGCTCGGCTTCCTCGCGGTGGCAACTTCCGCGCAGTATCTCACGCGGGGAACGTCGGTCACTGTGTGTGTGTGTGTGTGTGTGTGTGTGTGTGTTTGAAAAAAAGTGCGTGCGCGAACCGAACTCGATCTTACGTACTGTATATTCAATACCCGCTCTATCTTTTTGTTCGTACCGTTCCTGTCTCGAACTCATTGTCGAGGCGGGCGAAAGTCACCGTTGCGATTCACTGTGCGATTCTGCCCGTAAGAAAAAGAAAAGGAACGAGAGGAAACAGAAAGAAGAGACAAGAGTGCATCGTTTCCCGTGTGTTTCTTCTTTATCTCTCGACAGGCTCGAGTTTTCTTTCTGTTGTCTACGTCGAATCTCCGCACGATTATGATCTTCCCTTGGACCTCAAGAGCCGGAAAAGAGAAGGGAGCGCGGAACGACGAACACATCGCGATATGCACGACGAGGATCGACGCGCGATTTGGAAACGATTTCATTATACGTACACTGAAGAAAACAATAGTCTTAAATCAATGACAGATATTCTCATACACAGAGAAGATATTGTAGTAAAAATTACTGCAAAAATTTGTAATGCTGGAATATACCGGAATTATTATCGAAATTACTGTGTGTTATAATCTTCAGTGACGTATGTTCATGTGTTCACATCACTAAAGATCACTATTATACATAGTAATTTCGATGATTCCGGTGTATTCCGGAAATATTCCAGCGTTGTAAAAATTGTTACAAGCTTTGTAGCAATTTTTACTGCAATTTTTTTCTCCGTGTGTATAAGCGGGAATATTCTAATATTTGTAGAATATTTTTAGTTTTGAATTGAGTGTAAGGAATACAATCCAATCAATACGAATCCAATTAAATCAAAATCGAAAATCTTCTAAGAAGATTACAATACTCTTGCTTATATATGAGAATACTCGTCATTGATCGAAGACTCATTTTTCCGCGCGTAATAACGCGCGTCGAGCGGCACTCGACGTTAATATATACACATACAACACACGAACGTGTTTTATTCGAATGAAGGGTCGCTCGAACTTAAAGATACTTTTTCTAGCCTCCGGCACGCGCGCCGAACGCGCCGGGAGAATTTCGACGCGGACGTTGAGTCGCGACGAAACACACACACATACACTCCACTTTGCGAAACACTGCCATAATTAATTACGGGATTAAACGGTAGTTAGTCGGTGTTACCGAACATTAGCCTGATCGTTACGCGGCCGCGGAGGCAGCGTGCGACGAGTTCGCTTAAGCGGGGTCTACAGTGAATATTTAAGCTTAGAGCCTTAAGAAATTGACCGTCAATCACAGTCGAATTATAGAAGAATATATCAATTGTGATTGGTCAATTTCTTAAGGCTTCAGGCTTAAAGCATCCGTTGTAGACTAGGACTTAGATAATCGATCGTCGTTTCCCCTTACGTTGGAGACGATCCGCCTTCGGGTGGGGCGCGAAATCTCACCAGGGGGGATCTTGTTTCGGACGAGGGTGCGAATAAATAAAGGAGAATCTCAACCCTCTCGCGACTTCGAATCATCGCGGGGCGTTCGGAACGGTCGGAGAGTAACGACGACCGAATGCGTGAGAGAACGAATATTTCAGATTCCCGCCTTCTCTGCGTCTACTCGGTCTTCCGTCGTAACAATTTGCAATAACACGGAGGGTTGAGAGCGCACGCCCTCGAAATTGAGGGTCGGCCGCAACGTAAAGGGTTCGGCGAAGACGCGGTGAACACATGGAACATTTCTCGCGGGCCACGCGCACCGCTGTTGTTTCGGTAGAGAGAGAGAGAGAGAGAGAAAGAGAGAGAATCTTATCGTGAGATTTATATATCGAGAGCAAGTCGCCCCTCGAAACCCGAAGTTGTTCGTATCTCGCGGGAAACGGCCGACACGGCCGTAATTTCTTACAATGAAAGGATTCGTACTCATCACCCGCGTGTGTTTCTGCGACGTGTTGATTTGAAATTCAACGTACGTGTGCGTGCCTGTCCGTGTGTGTTCCGAGAGAGAAAGAAGGAGGGAGAGTAGCGGGAAGAGGAGGGTCTCAACTGGCCGACCATGCGCAATTTAGATGAAAAAGACGATATAACACTGTAATAATAATAATAATAATAATAATAATAATTATGACGATGATAACATTAATAATAAGAGTAATAAAATAATTAAAAGAACGACAGAGGGGTGGCGCTATTCCGGCTCGTTCGTCTGTCGGGCTCACGCACAAAGGTGATAGGTGATCCGGATATCGCGTGCGTAGAGAAATTGTTGTTGTTGTTACGCGCGTGCGTGTGTGTGTGTGTGTGTGTGTGCGTGTACATACACGTTGTGCACACGTCGAGGCGCTCATAGCAAAGGTGCGAGTCGATGGTGGCCGTTTTACGATTTCACAGGACGCGCTCACGGAAGTCTCCTCCGACGAAGAGAAAGAAAAAGAGAGAGAGGGAGAGAGAGGGAGTCTCGTGTTGTTACGTCGGTAGAGGCGTCCGAGAGCGCTCCGGCGAGAACAATACGAGAGGATTTAATAGTGTAACCACGGCAGGTGAGAGCATTGCGCGAGACATCGCGTGCGCCCTTTGTAATGGCCGATGGCAACATGAACGTACGCGAACGTTCGAACTCTGAATTGACCAACGGGAGCCGACCAATCGCGACCGGGAGCTCGGAAGCAGCGGTGTCACGTGATCTTGACGATTCTCAGCTCTGATTGGTCGACTCGCTCGCGCGCTTCGTTAGCGCGCTTACGTGTTCATACATGTTCGTACGCGTCGACCGCGCGAATCTCCCTCTTCGACCGCCGATTTTCCGGGCGTTTCTTCGTTCGTTCCTCGCGGACACGAATGTGCCTCTCGGATGGGAATAAGCGGCGTATACGCGCCGCATTTAGTACGTACGATCGTTACCGTACGTTGAAATCAAACGTTGATGATGTAGCGGAGAGAAGTGTGGGAGAGAGAGAGAGAGATGTGTGTGTGCGTGTGAGAAAGAGAGAGAGAACTATTTCTGGATTTACAGAAAATGACAGAAACGCGCGCGCGGGAACTCGGGTGCACGGTAGATCTTGGGAGGTCTTCGCCTGCGAGAATTCCATTTCGAACGCGCGATAGAGAAGAGGAAAAGCATGTGGCCGGCGAAACAGCAACGGAAGGATCGTCCGGCACGGGGGATGTACCGATTTTCTCGCGTTTTCCGCCTACGCGACACGCGCACGTCGTCGCGTAGTCGAGGAGTCTCGGGGCCGACTGAAGTTAGCGCCGATTCGCGCGCCGCCGATGCGTGGGAGCTCGTTAATCGCGCGAGACGAGAGAGTTTAGTCTTTGTATTATGCGCGTAAAATGCTTAACAATTATTAAATAATATTGTTTTTATCGGATCGAGAGTGACAGAACGGCGAAGAGGAACGTGTGTGTATGTGTGCGGGTGTGCATGGTGGCGTATGCGTTAGTATGTGTGTGTGTGTGTGTGTGTGAGAGAGAGAGAAAGAAAGAGAGTTGGGTGCGCGCGTGTGTGTGGATATGCATGTGTGTGTGAGGGAGAGAGGGAGAGAGGAGCAGAGATAGAGAGAGAGAGTGAGAGCGGGAGAGAAATTCAACAACCAGCGTTCATTCTTCGACAACCATATGCAATATAAAATTAAGTATACAGAGCAAAACAGCGAAAACCATCTGTCCTAGTCCTAGTAATCGAACTCATCACCATAATTTATAACCGATTTCAATTTAAATCTAATAAAACGATGTTATAATACCAAAACCTGCCTTCGTTGATTGCGTCTCTCAATGGAACCTTCCCCTCTTTTCATATATATACTTTTAACTTTAATGAGTTCACTTAATATTAACTTTTTCAATCAAGTTAGTTTTGGTTTAGATAATTTTTAACTTAGCTATGTTAATTTTACAGGCTATTAACTTTTAACTTACCTTAGAGCCGATTCCACAACCTTTGGTTAATTTAATCCGCTCATTATTCCATTGGAATTGACCAATTACATTTACCGTTGAGCAGAATCGACCAAAAATAAGCAATCCCGGTTGACACTTAACCGGTCGGTTAAGTTAATCGGAGGTTGTGAGACCTCAAAAGTAAAAATTATCTCACCCAACCCTGCGTTCTACTGATAAATCTTCGTCGACAAGATGAACGACCAAATATGATTCGGATGCGCCAAGATCTCGGCTTTTCAACGAGTCCTACCTGGAGGTCTCTGCGACACCTGGAAGCGAGGATATCGACGATCGTGTCAAGCTGCAAATTGCTAGTTGATCGAGGTCAGTGGCACCTGCTTGCTCAGGTCAATGCGGGAGTGCGCAAGACGTTGCCGCGCAGTCTGTCTCTCTGATTGCTCAGCACACGAGCAACGCGATTATCTTTGTTGCTTGAGCACGTGCTCGAGCACGTGCTTGATCACGTGGTCGTTTGCTTCACGGTGTCCCGTAACCAATGATGGCACCGAGCCACGACGCACACAAGCGTGTCGCGCGGCCGTGAGCGTGCGCAGCTTCTGTCGTCTTCGGCTGACTCGAGCGAGCTGACGTATCTGCTGTCTCTCTCTTCCCGATTGGGAGGCTATTGGTTAACTATTACTACAGCCATCTCGTCGGCAAGATAGTCAGTGTAAGTGAAAATAAGATACTGATGTGCAAATGAAAATAACACGTTTCATATTGCACTGTCGATTAACGTGTTTTAATTAGGTGTTAATTTTTGACGTAATATTTTGTTACTTTCCAACATATTCACCTTGTGTTAAATTAAGATAAAAATTTGAATGTACCTTTTGGGAAATGCGCTAAATTTAACAGAAAATTTCTTGTGTGACAGTCGCATACCATTTTGCAAAATTTGCAATACTTGTTAAGGAATTGGTCAAATGTGAGCACACGGGAAGCGATAGAACGGATTCTGCCTACAACGGCACCGTCTACAAAAAGATGATGTCCAGCTTGTAAAAAAATGTCTTACTTTTCGGGAATCTCCCAGTGAATATCAGCTGATAGCGAGAAGCGTGCTTTTCTCCGGTAATTGGCGGCAATAATTCCTCGGGGACTCTCTGCGTAAAGTAAATTAAATAATTCACACACACGCACACACACACTTTATGTTTTAATGCTTTTTTATTGAATGTTTCTAACTGTTATCAAGAAACAATGTGGTGTCTGTTATACATGTTTATAAACTGGTCTTTGTATATTAAAATTTGTAATTGCGAATGTAACCAATGATATCAGTGTTCCTCCTTCTTCTTCGTCGTCTTGTTTCTCTTTCTACCTTTTTTTGTTAAAGTTTTGGTTCATAACGCGCACTTTCGTAACTCTTAACAGAGAGCAAGCTGTGTGTATCTGTACCTGTTTGACCTCGCGTTTCGTCCCGAGTTTTCGAGAATGTACATTGGCTCGATTGTAAAATACAGAAAGTGCGTTCGCGAAACGAAGAAACTCTCTCGTGGCTACGGGAACCGGTATCGGCCCGCTCATGGTGTGCCCGCGGAAAACGGAAATCCTCACTCAGGGAACTGTTGAAATGTGAATATCCTTTGATATGACACTCGGTAAAAAATACTGCGGCGACGTCTCGCGCTTCTAAGTGAACTCGTGATACAATGTGATACGCGTGTGTATAGGTCGTTACGGGGCTACATCGATGCGACAACGGAGCTCGCGATCGGCATAGGCCGACACACCATGAGCCGATAACGGCCACCTAATAATACGTAAAAATACCTTGTTTCGTTACACCGTAACTTTCCAGGCCATGGACAAGAGAGGGACACTCACGATGATCGGTTCGATTTGTTCGCGGAGCATTGTAAAGTCAAATTATATAGGCCTCCTAACAATAGATAAATAGGTATGTAATCTTGGAGCCGGAGGGATCTGTCGGAACTTCTCGCGCGTCTCGCCGTCGAACGTGTTTTAAACGAATCGTTTCTCAACGTCGCGATTAATTCGAACCAAAGAGAGAGAAAGAGAGAGAGAGAGAGGAAACAAAGAATCGCGAATTTTCGCACCTGTCAGTCCATCAGTCGTCTCAAATAAAATCGTTCTCATCGAACGGTTGCACATCTTTCAGACGTCAATCTTTCCCTATACGGTTATTCGATTTTGGACGAACGACAAGTGAATTTCTTTTCCATGAAAATCGCACGCGCGCAGAGATCCACGTCGACGCGTTTTCGAAGTTAACACGCGTCGTACACATGAGCGGGCAAAAAATAAATACAACTAACGAGCTCCGTCGCGATATTATTTTCCTTCTTTTTTTTTTCTTTTTGTTATCTAACACGGCGATCGCGAGTCGTGCGAGAGAGACGCCGTCAGATCCACCCCAGAGGGCGGCTCCCGTAAACTAAAATCGTGTATCGTGTAGTTTTAGGGTAGTATTAGCTAAGTATAGATAGACATTGCCTATGTACAACCGCAATGACGAGATTGCGTTTACTACTTATTGGCAATCCTAAGTAAAGCTTACGGTTTGAATAAATTTTTCCTTTTCGAGATAATTATTATGTCTTTATATAATAAGTAAGTAATAATTCTATTAGAAATAACAGTACAATATCCGACTGTTACCTGTTGTCGCGTCGTACCCGAGCGGCCGCGGGGCCATTTACAGATTACACTTTTCTAGTTTCTTTTAAAGTTACCTCTTATTACATCCTGCGTGTATTCTTTTGGTTCTGAGAAGTATGTAAGATAATCATTTTCACTATTAATAACTGGCCAATAAGTATCTGCCACTTTTCTTACATCGCTATTTCTATTTACCATATATACAAGTAATATACAGAGCATGGTTTTTACGCCTCCTTAATAATACAAGTAATATTAAAATCTAAACCTCATTAATGTTTTATAGTAATACGAATAGAAACTCGGCTACGTCTAATCCCATCACTGTGCGCTCTAGTTCGCTCCGTCCTCCCTTCCCTCCCTGCCACCCTCTCCCTACGTTCCACCCTGCCCTCCCATCCGCCCTCTCTTGCACAGTGGAATATAAATACATTTTTATATAAAATTTGTATAATCTAGATGAGAGGATCACTTTAAATATATCTTTCATAATCACAAAAGATACAAATGTTTGTAACTATACAAGCAGGGGGTCTTGGGCGGTATCACTCTGGCAGTATCTTTTTATTTATTTTTTTTTTTTCTTTAATACACGGCTACCTCACCTGTATTGTATATGTGTGTGTGTGTGTGTGTGTGTGTTTGTATGTGTGGTGTATGTGTGCGAGCAAATACAGAATTTATTTTCGCATGCTGAATCACCGCGAATTGCCGCGCAAACCACTGCCCTGAGTAAATAATAACGTTAAGCGTGCGTCTGTATATGTACACGGTGGTGATGGTGGTGGTAGGGACGATGCGTCTGCGGCGCGTGTTTCTCCCGCGCGGGAAACATTTCGATTCTCCCTTTTCCGCGGTTTCTTTTCTCTCGCCTTCTAGAAAATTTGATTGTACGCGAAGGATCGCATAGTGCACGAATCTCTCGAGGCCTTGCGGAAATATTGCCACCTCTGCGTAATTTTGATACCTCGGGCTTTTCGGTCGACGAGGCGACCACATAGGGAGCCACACATCGTCTGAAGCGAAAGAGGAGGTTCTCGATCGCGAGGCAAAAGGAAAAAAATCAATCGATCGCGAAACACAGCGCGCGCATTGACAGCATAAACGCAATTCAAAAACGCGTCACGCACAAATTGCGGTCAAATAAAGCGAATCGAGAAACACGTACATACATTGACACACGCGTCAAAATGTGAAAATAAATTCCATATGTGTATATTTTCACTCTCCCTCCCTGTCTCCCGCCCCTCTCTTTCTCTCTTCTCCGTCCTTCCAATATATCTCTCTACTCCCTTTCTCTTCAGAATTGTAAAAAGACGTTATAGAAAACCCATCGCGTTAACGTTATCTAAAATAGAAAATTGCGACTCCACCGAAAATATTGTTACCGGTAAAAAGAAAAAAAAAATTCTACACAAACGGTACAGCTCTTTGCGCGTTCTGGAGTTCGAGAATACACGCAACACACGTAATATCTTACCCTTCACCCCTTAAGTATTCGTGTTAAAATGTGTATATGACACGTGCGTGTCACAGATGTCCGCGGAACATTTTTGTAAAAACGGATTCAAACTGTATCCATCGTCACGCGCGTCCGAACTTGTCCGAACTTAGTCCGAAGTTAGTAACTATTATTCTCGCGATTGTGCAGCAATGACCGAATATATATGTTTCTCCTCGCTACGATAAGTGAGGATGTCCGATTATAAAAATTGCAGCGTCAACTAACAGCGCGAATGTGTTACGCGTGTGTTACTTTTGCCCCGGGATAATATCTAATCGTTTTTCTCTCCGAAATCATAATCGAGACAAATCGTGTCTTCCCTCTTCCCTCCCTCTCCTTCCCTTCGCATTTCGCGCAATTTTCACCTCGGGAGATACATCATACCGCTGTTCTTTTCACCGTAATCTCGTTTGCTATTAAGTTTCCAGGGTGAAGCCCGATATCCCCTAAGTTAATTCACTTCCATCTGTTCGCCACTAATTGTTTGAAAGGAAAGGAACACTATATGCACTATATTCATTAATAAGCAAGGTGGCTCTGTCTCTCTCTCCCAACAGATGAACGTCTTAACTGGATTAAAACTTATTTACAAAAGTAGATACTGTACAGTTATCGTTCTGGTCGCGATGTAGGTCTATCATAGCCTCCGAGTGCGAGTAGACCGGTGTTTTTTTTGCAGGTAAAGAATGTGTATTGCAAGGACAACCCCGAGAATTGAGTCTCTCAAGACTTCAAGTTTCAAATGGCAAAACAATATGTGTACGTGAGGAAATGCACAATCCGACAACCCTTGATGAAGAACGTTCGTGAATTAAATTAAGTCGGCCTTTGATTATCCTCCTATTTGATCCACGATACAACGCAATTTCGTTCGCACGAAAACACAGAAAACCCTCCTCCCCCCTCCCCGTCTCTCTCACTCAAAAGTGTGAATGCCGCCGCTACGTTAAAACTATTTCTGGAATATTTTTTTCTTCCTGAGGCGCGGCATGACGCGCTTTATTATCGAACATTAAAAACATGCCTCCGCCGGAACGAGAGACACGTTCTTAATAATAATGACAGCACAGTGCTATCCGTGCAATAACATCTTCACAGCGAGTGTCACTATTTTACGGTATCTCTCCGTACTGTCACGCTTCTTCAATGTCGCCACTTAAACCCTAAAATTCCGTCCTAACCTCTATAGGAATATTATTATAACTACAACTATAGTTTTTTTGTACCATTGATTAGGTGAGAGCACCCATAGTGACGCTAATAAAATTTGAATCCCCTCACTACAAGTGTCCGCGCGTACAGTGAGTATAGTGGGTTCCGTAAACCTACTCTCCCGCGACGTCATCAATGGGCCCAGAAAATCGGCGAATTTTGTGCAACCTTGCGCAAGGATTGTGCGCAGGCCTGGGAGGCGGGCCGTATATATTTCGCGGTCGCCCGTTCCGAGGAATTCGTGCGGAAGTACACTGTAGCCATAGAATAATATTTGCAGCGAGGTGTCAACTCTCTCTCCTTCCTTCTCCCTCCTTCTTCCTCCCCCTCTTTACCCCTCTGTCCTTCTCTCTCTCACTCTCTCCCGTCACTTCATAGAAAGTGAGAGTCGAGCGCGATTTGATTACAGCCCGACAGACTACCAGCTCGCACGGTTCCTCTCTTCTTAATCGAAAAGCGCCAATATGTCGTCGCTGGAGGAAGGGTTGCCGCTGCTAGCGCCACTGCTGGGTGGAGTGTTTAGGTCCGGTGGATCGAGGTACGACAGGAAGTCCATCGCGTCCACAACGTTGTCCGACAAGAGCTGCAACAGGAAGAAGGAGCGTCGTTGAGATCGAACGTTCTCCGCGCCGGTGCGAGAAATCGAAAACGCGCTCACATTTAACGCCTCCTGACCAGTGCCTTCCCCGTCTATGACCGCGGCGGGGTCGAAATTCAGATCCGACGGTATATCCGCGGTGGCGTTGTTGTCGTTATTTATGGTCGTACTCGTGCTGCCGGAGGTGTTGTGGTTCCCCGTCGACTCCTGCGACGCAGGTGGAACGCTCGGTGGGCCGCTGTTGCCGCCACCCGGAGTGTGAGGCGTCGATTGCGGGGTGTGCGGCGTGTGCGGGGTATGAGGCATCTGAAACGCGTGCACAATTACCGTCTAAGTGTCGCACGAAAGATGTTTGCCGACAAGGCGCGCCCCGGAATCATCCCAGAATGTTACCAGGATGCCCCGGGGAATATCTCAGAGCGTCCTGAGCGCACCGGGGATGTTCTCAGAATATTTTATGATATATCTAGGCGCTAATGTAATAATATTATTAACAAGATAAAAAGAATATTTGTAACAATATATTTTTATCCAACACTTAGACACTGGCTCATATACAAGAGACAGCTTTCGTTACTAAGCTGACCGAGAAGCTTTCAAACTAGTATTAAGGTAAACACCTCAGTGATTGAACATACACGTTCCAAAGATTCAAATATTATTGATGTATTTTCCTTCGTTAAGATGCACCTCAATGTACGGAACAATGTAATAAATGAAATGTTTAGTTAGTTTGTAATTTTCATTTATCGATAGGCATCTTAATAAGTACACATATATTATTAACGTTTCAATCATCGGGACAATCACAGAGGACGTTTGCTTTATTGCCAAACCCAATATCGTCGATAATGCGTACCTGTTCGTTAATCGACTTCTCTATAGCATTGAGAGTGTCGAGCGTATTAACGGACTCATTCAGGTGCGAGAGCGGGCCGGCGCCGCTTGCGTAATCGTTACTGCCGGAGGTGTTCGTCGCCGAGTTGATCTCGTACGTTCCGCCCGAGGTGTTCCGGTGGTTAATGTTGTTCATCATGGAGCCGCTCACGATGCTGCTCATGTCGGGCGGTAAGTAGGGGCTCATCGCCTGATTCATCTCCCAGTTGTTCATGGTCGGCATGTTCATGCTGCCCGGCGACATCGCCTTGGCCGTTGTTCTCTTGTACTCGTTCTCCTCCTCGGACTTGATGCCGGCTAAGCTGCTCTTCGTGGCTTTCCAGTTGGCGAGCGAGTCTATCGTCACCTCGTCGACCTCCGCGGTGTTCACCGTATTTAAAATCCCCCATATGTACTGGTCGACCTCCAAGCCTTCCAATTGCGCGGGTTTCCTGCAAAGATACGCGACGATTTATCGTCCCGTTCGGTTCTTCCCCCCTTCTCTCTTTCTTATTTCGACTCGCATGTGTAACGGTTCAATTAAGGTGGCTGTAAGGCGAAATGAGTTTCATAAGAATTTGGTTAAACATGCACTATGTGTACACTGATTTAACAGCTCCCGTAATTATTGTATATTACGTAACAATAGTAATAACAGAAGGTAACCGGTCAGCTAAAGCAACACCAGCTAATACAAATTTCCGAAACCGACAAACGAAAACGAAGAAAGTGCCATGTATGTTCCGAAAACAAAAAAGGAGGACAACAAATTTAATCTATAAGTCTTGTGGAGTCGCGTTACACCTCGGAGATTGTTTTGCTTCATATCTAAAAGAGAAACACTAAGTACCCAATAAAATATTAATAAATAAATAAATATATAATACAAAAAAATGTTACATTTATTTACATATATCCTCGAAATTTCATGAAAATAGCGGGACAGGATTGAAAACTAATGAGAACTGACGATTTATGATCTCCCGAAAACCTCGAAAAATCGCCGGCGCCAAATAAAAAAAATCCTAATGAAACGTGCGGACGGCAAAGTGTTAATAAGAAAACAAATATTTTCGCATTTGTAATATTGTACACATATGTTCACCTCGACTTCGTTTCGAATTAACATTGACTATCAAGTGAAATTAATGTAACTTTGCTTGGCGAATACTAAATTTACAAACGGGCCACTCGACGTGCGCGCCACTGGAAATACGATGCTTACAATCTCCTTAATTGCGCCGTTCAATCGAATTATACTTACGAGCACACCGGACACCTCCAAGAGCCTCGTTCGCAATTCAACTGCAGATACGACTCCAGATCGAAGCACTGCACATGCTTGCAGTCGTGCCCTCTAGCTGGCAGTGTAATGCGTTTGAATGTAATAGGACACTTTAAGGATACCTGCGGGCGAGAAAATGGGGTGAGAGAATGTAACGAAAGCGGGGCCACTTTACGGCTGAACTCTGCCGGAGTCAAACGGAAGCTACGAAGCATCGAGCAACGATCGTTACCTTCAGTGCTGTTTGCTCCACCACGTCCTTCTCCGACTGTATGCCATTGGTCGAGATTGTACTGTTGAAATTTTTTTTGATTTTACTTATGCAATTATCCGCCGCCAGAAGCCTTTTACGCAGTAATCCCTGGAGTACACTTCGCACGCTGGGCCGGTGGACCAGTTGGAGGACAAACAGGTGCGACTGTGTGAAATTCGGCTTCGTTAAATTAAGTCTCGTCGGTAAGAATTCTGGAGAATTACGTGCAAGAAAGGGGGAATAATAATGAAAACGAAAGAGAAAAATAATAAAAAAAAAAAAATATCTGAAAAATACTTGGGTATAATAACACGTCAGAAAAGTTACTTCGCATAAAGAATGCGACGAGTCAAAGGTTATCTACAAAGAGGGAACTCTCGCTCTCGAGCACGACGTTAGTTGAGGCGTTTGCGAGTACCTCCTTCCGAATCGCACACACGTCAGTCTCGTTATCGTCAGTCTGGATATCGGGGAACTTACACAGCAGCACGCGGACACGGTGATCTGTATTGTGTTCCTCCCGATTTGGCAGACATCCTTTAAGTAAAGAGGCTTGTGGGTAGTTTTGTTCTCGCCGCGATCGATCACGAGAGGATTCGCGTTGACGGAAACCTGCACGCTCGCCGGCCAGTTCGTATTCATCTGCCTGTCCTCGTGGTGGAAACACTTGAGCTGCAGCTCCAAATCGGATCGCCACATCAGCGTCTGATGCACCGTGGGCTTCAGTTGGAACGCGTGATTACTAACGGCCAGATTGTGCTCGAGGCGGAAGGGCGGGAGAATGATGCCGTCTCTCACGGGGAATGTCAGTCTCAATTCTTCATCTGGAATAAAGAGGCGGTTAATATGAGGTGAATCATTGATACGGAGGGAACAGCAGAAACGTTGCATAAATGGTCATTTAAGATTTCATTATCTACTAAATAATAATAAGAAATAAATAAATGCGCAATAAAAGAAACGATAAACGAAAAGTCATGAGAGAAATATTAAGTAATAAGTAAAAACGCAAAATGACAATGAAGATGAATAATTATTTATTGCTACGGCAAATATATTTTCAGGAAAGATCGCACCACCTCACCGAATTCTTGTAGTTTTGGATATACATTGTAGGGAAGATTATTGAAAGCGAAGAACCAAGTGGGGAGAACGGCGTTAACAGTCGAGATATCATGAAATTAAATTGAAAATTATTTGTCTCGGAGATTGCTGAAAATGACCTCCTGCGAGAGAACCAAATGGAGGACGACGTTAATAGTCGAGACATCGCGAGATGAAATTGAAAATGACGCTTCGTCCGGGGGTCACGTTTAACAGTAACTTCCCTGCAATATATACATATTAATTGCGGAAGAATCGATGCGGCGTGGCCTTCTCTGGAGATATCCGCCGTTATTATTATTTATTATCACCATCATCGTAAGGATGACCGAGTGTTCTCGGTTGTAGGAGAATAAATAAAACAATAAAAAAACAAAAGAAATAAAAAAAAATAAAAGAAATAAAACAAACCCCAGAAATGCAAACTTCTGTAGCCCATTGGCTCTCTTCCTGATATAATTGGCTTTTGATAAAAATACGAACGTTGGAATTCGCCGGTTCGAACGGTACCGCACTGCGTCCCGCACGGGCAAGGGCTACTTTCGGTCGGGAGACCCGCGTCCCCGGTCACACACTCACTCTGTATGTTAACCGGCGACTTCAAGTCGTTGAAGCTCGGCTTGAGGTCGGGATTCGGGCTGATGTAAGGCGGCATGCTGGTGGCGGGCGTCAACGGCGGCGTCGGGTTGCCGGGTATCGGGCTGTGCTGATAGCTGACGTTGCCGCCGCTCGTCGACTTCATCGACGCCGCGACGTCCTGCTGATATTGGCTGGTCGCCACCACGGCGCCGGCGGACGCGGCGCCGTAGCTACCGGTAGCGGCGCCACCGCCACCGCCGCCGCCCCCGTAGCCCGCGTTCGGCTGTTGGTGACCTACGAACTGACCGGTGACCGCCCCCGTGCCGGTCGGCCCCATGCTGACCGGCACTCCGGCGTTGCTGTAATATTGGTTCGCGGCGACCGCCTGCGACGCCGCGTTGTAAGATGGCGCCGCCTGCCTCATATTCGAGCCCCGTATCATCGCGGTGTTGGGCCCGAAGACGCCCGCCGCGGTGGCGGCCGCGTTCGGTATCATGCTCTGCGTGGGCTGCTGGTACTGCGGCTGGAAGCTCGGCCGCGCGCCGCTGGGATAGCTGCTCGGGTACTGCGACGCCGTCATGCCGTTGAAGCCGCCCGGCTGCATCGCCGCCGGACTGTGGCCCGGGTACGACGGCACCTGCTGCCGCTTCTGCGCGATGTGCACCGTGGGGGCGGGGTAAGGCGCCAGCCGCCGAGAGTAGCCTTGGTGCGGTTGAGCCTGCACCGAGGATAAGCTTTCCTTAGTATTTCTACTGAAATCCGCCTCGCAGAAACAACACGCCTGTACTTGTGATATCATTTGCTCGGGGAGACATTTTACCGTCTTATTCGGTCCTTTGACAGAAAGAACGACGTTATTTCAAGTAATATCTTTCAACCGAGCGAAACGACTTCTTTGTAAGAAAATGAACTTTCGTTTCAAACAGATTCTTTTATTCGAGATCAGGATACGTATTCGTCGGGGAGTCTGACGATCGTATTTATTAATCGAGACGCGGGATTCTTTTTGGAGCACGCCGATGACGAGATTTTCGATGCAATAAAATTGGTGAAATTTGAAGAAATCCTCGTCCCGCCGACGACGACGAAGTGAGCTTCCTTGAAGTGGAATCTCAAAATGACCGAGTCGCTCGAATTCGAGTGACTTTTTCACTCATTCAGAGTGCGAATTCTCCGCTCTGAATCGTCGAGCGAACGTTTTCGCTCGGCGACTGAAGAATGAAAACGACATATGGTCGGTCGTAAAAAGGCTGTCGCGACGCTTTTCTCTTGATAAGTCTCGGCAATCGCATACCGTGTCCAATGAGAGAATAGGTTTTTCAGTAATTCTCAGAAGAGAGACGTTCCTCCTATCGGATCTACGGGATGCGTCGTGAAATTCATCTACGAAAGAAGCGTTCCGATCTTTTCGTGACTTCCCATATCCCGCCGTCCGGTCAACATATTCACCTGAATCGATCGAAACGTTCGCTCACACGAAATCTAAAGGCTTGAGCGAAACCATCCACTCTCGCGACTTCGAGTGGCTGTATTTTCACTACCGCCCCACTTTTCGCTCATTTCGAGTGAGATTCCGCGAAATTTAGAGAGTACATCTCGCCGTCGGGACGAGGAGGTGGAGAGTCGTCCGACTAACGTCGATGAGACGTGAATGGCAGAAGAAAAAAGACGAGAAAGAAACGCACCTGCTGCATTGCGGCCATCTTGTTCATCTGTATATTGTTGGGTCCCATCATGTTGCTCATCGCCATGTTGCCCATGCCGCTCATGGAGCCCATGGGGTTCATCGCGTTCATACCGCTCATACTGCTCATACCTCCCATCGTCATGGGATTCATCGTGTTCATGCCATTCATACTGTTCATCGAATTCATGGAATTCATAGTGTGCATCGGGCTGACGGTGCCTATGTTACTGAAATTGTTCATCCCGACTGGCCCCATTCCCGCCATTGGTCCTCGCTGACCGTACCCCGCGTTGTACGGCGGTACGGTTTGATGGGGTATTCCATGTTGGCTCTGCATCTGAAATTGACAACAGCAATAACGACAATGACGATAATAGTAATCATCATCGTCATCACGATGACGTCACGGTGATCAGTGGCGATTTAGTCAAGCAAATAGAAATACCGAATCTAAAGAAACCCCTTTCTCCGTGCAGAGCGAAAAATCAAATCGGAGCAACAACGACGCATCTCCCGTACGGTGGATCTCGCGAGACGACCGTTTTCTTCCTACCGTTTTTCGTACACTCGCGTAATTACCTGATTGTACTGTGCGGAGATGTCCTGACGGTCCTGCATGGCCACCACGCTGGCAGTGGCGGTGACCGCAGCAGTGGCAGCTGCCACCATCGCCGCGAGACGATGTGAACCACCACCCCCGGTTCCGGGGTGCTACCGCGCTATGATAGCCGGATGATGATGATGATGATGATGAGGTGGACGACGGCGACGATGATTGCCGGCACTCCCGACGCCGACGATCGCCGACGATCCCTCAGCGGGACGCGGCCGACGTAGCGGGGAGGGAACCCTCTTGTACGTCGACGGGCCCCTTCGCGACGTGGACGCGCGGAACACGCGAAGGCGTGACGGTAAGCCTATAGACGGCCTGAAACGGAGAAAGAGATACGTCACTTGTGGGGTAAAATTATTTTCGAACGGAGAATTCTTCGGGCTCGGTAAAAGTTTCTTTCGACGACAACAAACTTGTCTTCTTGGAATGGTGGAGTAAACAAATGAACGTTGGATTCGTTTGTGCGTTTCCGCTATGTTGCAGAATTCAAGATTTCAATTAAGACAGCGCCGAAATTTCTACTAAAAAATTCGAGTCTAATAGCGGATGGAATGAAATTGCGGACCTGGTTGCCCGACATTCGCAACGCACGCACGGGGCGGTACAGGGTCGACCCTTATATCCCGCGAATAATCCTTTCTTATTAATATTAAATATCCCCCTCTGAATTCCACGAACCTTCACAGAAAACTCGCTCAGTTAGCGTAGCGAAAAAATACTCGGCCTCAGCCGGAGGCTATAGTAATTTCATTTCTTTTTCCTCTTTCGGAAAATCGATGCGTCAGCCGGCAATCGCCGACGGAGAAACAGAGGCGAACGTTAGAAACTGCGGCGACGGCGGCGTCGAAGTTGGAATATCGGTGTCGAAATAAAATATGACGCAGGCGTTGCGATTGACGTTTCGGCTCTATATTTGAGTCCCCTTCGAGACCGTTCTCGGCGGATATAGCGATATATAGTGTAAGCTGCATCGCTAATCCGTATTATAGCGGTACAAGATTGCTTTCGACACGATGCTGCGAGAAGTCACGAGTTGTCGGGAACGGCTCTCGAGTGTGCGTATTTTCTCCCGCTTCTCATAAAAATCACGCATGATGAGAGTTAAACGGTCAGTCGGACACGCGTTATTAACGAGAGACGCTTTTCAGCGTCGGAGGGGCGTGATACCTGAACGGCGACGGTTACCTGACGGTTGCCATTGTGCGTATCTTCTCAGACGATCTGGAACGATCTTGCGGCTTAGAGACTCCGTAATGCGCAACGAAGAACGATGATAATAAGTCGTCAATCACGCCGGCGCGAGTTAAATCGGTTTAAATGGCAGTGTGAACTTTCGCATTCGCGACAGAAAGGCGGTGGATTACCGTTCGCTAAGTCAAGATCATACCCGGAGTATCTCGAGAGCCCCCTCCGCGAGCGCGCGCTTCCCCGCCGAGCGGATTTCTGCCAATCGATATATAGTCCCTCTGTTTGGCGTATCGCAACGGATCTTTATTTCATAACCGTGTGCGACGTAGTAATAACACACGCTGGAATCATTCACGATACTTGAATAATTCGAGAAGGTCACGTTTCTTGCTCGACATTATCGTTCTGTTCAAACAAATTTCATTTCGTAACACTCGGCGGGCGCGCGCGCGCGCCCGCCCGACGATTGAAAATTCCCCGACACGGGGAAAAACGCGAAGGTATTCTCGTAATGTTTCGCGCACACGTATTGCATTTGATAACGCAATACATTAACACGCGTGCGCATCAATCGGAGAGTTGGGGGAGGAAAAAAAAAGAGAGAAAGAAAAAAATTCCCAATGTCCACGCGCGCTGTTCGGAATGTTCGGAGGCGGCGATAAAATAAATAATAGTCGGGGATGGATGTCGATTTCCCTCTCAACGCCTCATCAATAATTTACGCCGTTCGTGCGCACCACGACAGTCGACGATATGTACAACGGTGAAATAAAATACTAGTCGATAGTATTTTTTTTTCTTTTAAATGGCCGTCCATCCCTACAACGCGCGCGCGCGCGAAGCGGAGCCGAACCCCGAGAGAGCCGACCGACCGTGTTCCCAGCTGGCCACGCCGCGGCGCGTAGCCCCCATTGCTTTTCTGTGGGAAATGCACGTGCTCGCTATTCACACACCGCGCCGCGCTCATAATACGCGCCTTACCCCGCGCGCGCGCGCTGCAAAACACGGCGTGCGAGAGAAGGAGAGCTCGGGGAAGCGGAAAGCGGTCGGAGCTTCCACCGGCGATGCCACGATTTCCGATGGGCTCGAATCTTACGTGACGAAAGAGGCCGTGACAACTTTCCGCTTCCCGGGACGCGACAGAGATGAAAGAGAGAAACGGCGTTGGCGGTTATTCGGCGATCTGAAGACTTTCTTTAAAGTAACAGATTTGTTCTTTTCTTCTCGTAATTACGTCCATGAGATATGAAACGGGCGAAGTGAAAAAGTAGGGGGGGTGAAAGCTAAGCTGCAGGATCCGAGTCGGACAACAGTAAGGTCGAGAGGTTTTTCTTTTTTTATCGGCGAATTCCACTCATATTGCTTCGAATTAGTGCGTGCACGGTAAAAATGTCAACGCTTGGACGAAAGTACAAAAGCAACATGTCGTTCGACGTGAAGATTATGTATCGCTTGAGAAGATCAATCAAACAATTCCCATTTGTCGAGTCGAACATTTATTTGCCTCATTCCAAATTTGTCTCGATTGAGAAAGAATCGGGTAGAAAAAAATGTCTCCTCCGTCTACGAATGAATGTTGTGCGCTCTCGGACGGAAGTTATCGGCCGCGCCGCCAGGTAGACTCGAGACTCCGGAGCGCGATTGCGCGGTGAGCATAGTCGGTCGCAAAAATGCAGAGTACCAACCGAGAGAGTGAGTGGAAGGGGGGAGGGGAGGGGGAACGGAGAGAGACGGACGGGTGGCACGTGAGGAGGAGCGGTGCGCGTGTTTAACGTGGCGCGATCTTCTTCGCGATATATCGGATTACCACGTGCGTACGACGAGTTTTGCGCGTGCCCGCGAACGGTACCGTGATAATAACGCTGGTTGGGCGCAAAAGCAGAAGCGTCGTCCGACAGTTCCTTATCTACCCGTTACCCGATTCCCCGTTGCGTAAGCCTTCACGCGGATCGCGGGCCCGCGTCGATCAGCGTTTTTCGCACACGTACGTGAACACCTCGAATGTACCGATCCCGACCGTCCGAGAGTGTCCTCTCGATCAACGGGGTGACACAAGCCGCGAAAAAACGGCGAAATCTCGTGTCGCTCGCGAGAAAAAAGCTAATCATCAAGTCGGTAATTTCGAGAACGATATACATCGGCGCCCTTGGTAGCGCAAATAGAAGAAAGAAAAGCCGGTCGACGGGAGTTTGGAAAGCAAGTCGGACGTTGAAATCGAGGCCTCGTGCCGCCAATTCGCTTCCGTTCACGTAAACTTGCTCGCATGCGATTCCCGGCCGAAAGCGGCTCCCTTCCGCGCGGCTGTTCCGTCGCTCATATACTTTCTCCGAAGCGCGAATTCGTCACTTCTTCGCACACGCCGGATATATCGAGCACGAGTCGGCTTTTTCGACGGTGTCGGATCGAACGGTCCATCCCCGTTGTCGAGTTCGCGCGTAAAAGAAGAAGAAGCCGAGCGCGAAAGTCGCAGTCGCGCGAAGGCCGCGTTGAATTTCACACGCAAAATCGCCGCGGTAGCGCGAGCGAGATTCGCGCCCGGAACAATAACACTGCCAAACAATGTAATCGACCGACTCTAGATAAGATATTATCTTCCCGAACGTTTTTCAAGTACGGCGCGATAATAAAAAGACGGACAGAACGACCGAAAGGCCGATCATTCGGGCAGCCGCGTATAAGTCGGCGAAGATGCCTGTCGCATTTCTCGCTCGCCTCGCGATCGGATTATTTTCGCAGCTTATTTTCGGAGGAATACCTTACCGCCACACACGAGACGATTATCAAAGCGCACGCGCCGAAAAAGTATCTCGAGTACATTGAGAAAAAAAAGACTTAAGAATTTATTTAAGTATATTAGGTTTATCTCACAGAAATGATTTATTTCTATGAAATAAACCTGATATCCAACAAATACATTTTTTAGTACTTTTTTTCTCAAGTGTACGTCGGATCGAGAACAATTGTCTCGTTTGGGTCGCTCAAGATATTCGTGCGTTTAACCTTTCGCCGTTTTGTGCTGCATCTACCTTGACATCGTGTTTCGCTTTAGTCGGCTCTACACTGAGAAAAAAAGTACTTAAAGATTTATTTGGGGAGGGGGTATAAGGTTTGTCTCACTGAAACAAGGTTTGTTCTACGAAATAAACCTTATATTCCACAAATCAATTTTTAAACACTTTTTCTCAGTGCATACACAGAAAAGAATTTCTTTGAATTTGGTTCGCGTGTTTGTTTGACTCGAGTTTATTTAATATAAACAATACAATATCAAATATCATTTTGTTTGAAAGTGTTGTTTCGCTAAAGTAGTTGGCAGAAAAAAACAGTATTATTTGGAGGAAATAATAATTAGTTTCCGATAAAAAAGAAAATTTATTTCGTTATGTATCAAATATTGCTCCATTGAAACACAAAGGAATTCTTTCATATTTTTCTAACATAGCGTTACTTCTCTCAAATAATTTACTGTCGTGACAATTGTAATGACTGAATACAAATACAAAAGAAATATATTATTTCACGTGAAGATATTTGTTGTTTGAAGAACCACACAATCCCGTTGGTTGGATCGAACATTTATTTGGTTGCTGGATTCTAACCGAAAAATTTGTTTCGATCAAAGAAGTTCGATTAAATCCAAAGAACTTTTTTTTGTGTAAAAACCAACTTTTTACATTCATTAATATTACACTTAATATAAATAAATAAGTACAAACAAATAAGCATATATATAATTATATCAATGATATATAGCACAGAATATATTACTGTACATGCTTACAGATTAGATAACCACGGAATATATTGAGACAAAAGCGAGCTGCACGCGATATTGTCGTCGTATACCGTCGCCGTAATAAATAAATTCCTACGGATCGATCGAGAAGAAAAGTCGGAAACGATCGGGGTCCCGTAAAGGGTTAATGGATCAACCGTGTCGCGAGTCTCGTCGACAACTCGCCGCCGTCTATCGTCCATTTTCGCAGACGCGCGTCGCGGGTGTCAGGTGTCCCTCCTGAACGGTTTTTTGCACACATACATTTTGCTCAGTAATATATTTCACGTCCACGCCCGACCGTTCCGACCGGATCAAGCGCAGGGGACAAACAAAATGGAAAAATCGCGCTCGGCTCTCGCGAATGAGAGGCAAACAGCGGCCCCGCCACCAGACGCATATGTCAATCGTTTGCAAAGCAATTTTTTCACGATCCGCCGGCGAATTTGAGAAAAAGAGCGAACACCGCTTCCCTTCCCCTCTGGTCTCTTTCGTCGCCCGGTAAAGAATGTTTCTCACTCACACACACACACACCTATACGCATGCGCTGTCCTCGAGACGCGATTATGACGCTCGAACAAAAACAAATTTCGAATAATAGCCTCTCCGTTGTGTTCAATACGCGGCCTCGGCAACGTACGTGCGCGCGCGAACTGGGGACACGCACACACGAATCCACGCGCGAGCGTCATGTGATCTACAAGGGGCGAGAGAGAGAGAGAGAGAAATCGCGGGGACATTCACAACAGCCTAGGAAAATGTTGGGGAGACCGATCGATCGATTAACACGTGCGCTTTAAATGTTGGGAACTACAAAGTCCTCTCGATGATCGCAGGCGATGATGTCGCTAACGAGAACGTTCGCACAAATGTTCCCCTCCGCTCGGCCGCCCGTCACCCCGGGATTTCATGGAGATTTGTAAACCGAATTGAAATCATTTCCACGTTCATGTCCTCGTCCGTTCGTTCGTTCGTTCACGGCTTTGGCGGGTGTAAAATTACCTTTCGCTATATTGTAGCCGCGCCCGACGTATAACCGCGCGACGCGATTGAAAGCCGCTCGCTTGTGATTAATGCAACTACTCGAAATCTAGTTTTCTCTCTCTCTCTCTCTCTCTCTCTCTCAGTTTCACCGTAACACGGATACGAGAACGGCCCCTCCCACGTTTCAAAAAAAAATAAATAAATAAAAAAAGGAAAATAAATCACCCAAGTTCGCGCATGCGAATTTCGATACGCGACGACGACGAGGGCGCGCAGCGAGGGCGTTATTAACGCACGAGGTTTCTCAATTACAAAATAATTTTCAACCGATCGAGTCTACCGTGTGTGTAATATTTCGCTCGTCACCCGACCGTGTGCGACGTTTATCCACCCCAATCTGCCAACGGGGTGCGCAGCGCGCGCTCGCTCGCTCGCTCGCGCATGTACACGCACGGCTTCCCGTGCGTGTAACACAACACACACATTCAGATATAGTGCGCTCGCGCACTTGCGGAGGGAGCGATTTGGAGGTTGACGTCATCCACGTCCCACCCCCTTTAAATTCACGCTGAATACGACTACGAGAACGACCCACAGCCTCTGCGCGCCTTTTCCCTTAGTTTCTCTTTTCCCTTCCCGCACGCCGCCTCACCGCCGAGCACTCCGAGAGACCCCGAGAGTCGTTCGATGGTAGGAGGCGAGCGAGCCGCGGGGGGAGGCGTAAGGAGGGAGGAAGAAAGGGGGGTGAACCCCTCTGGTAGATCCCGCAACGGGTTTCTATTCTCGGATGTCAATATTTCGTCAACTAGAGCCCACTCGGCGCGCAACAAAAGGCCCCGGGTACAGCCGTTGTGCCGTGTGGCGTGTGAGAAAGAAAGGAGGAGTACGAGCGCGCAGTCCGCGTACGGGTGTGTGTATGTGTGTGTTTATAAGAGGATGCACGAAGCGGAGGAAGCGTTCTCGCTCGCTCGCACGGGGACCGGGGCCACGAAAGTGCCGCGATTGCGCAAGGGCGAGGCACATCTCGGATACATAAAAAAAAAAATGTAATTGCGTAGCGACGCGCGCGTGATCCGCTCGCCGGCAGAGAGAACCTCCTCCTCCCCCTCCTCCGCATGTATTCATGGATTTCGACAGAAGACAGGAAAAACGACGGATAAGCGGAGAAAAAGCGACGCAGAGGAGCAACATTCAAGGCCGCGCGTCGGCGAGCGCGCGCGCCAGGATGTACGAAGTCGCGATGAAGCGAGACGGGAACTTCGATTTCGCGCTGCTCCGAGGAGTCTCGTGNCCCCCTCCTACCGCTGCTGACCGCGAAGAGGAGATGATCTTCAACTGACGAGAGAGCCGGCCGCGATGTTTTAAACATCTTTCTCAGCGCGCGCGTGTCAATCGGACGATCGATTCTGAGAACGACGTATAAATCACGACGCGCTTCAATGCCACGTGTGTGATTCTTGAGCAATGGATCGGTCGGCTGATCGATCGATCGCATGAGCGCGCAATCGTCACTTCCGCAAAAGCGAAGGCTGCTGTTTTCCCGGAGAGAGAGAGAGAGAGAGAGACGAGTAAAATACCCCGGTCGAGCGTCTCCTCGATCAGTCGATTCACTCGTTGCGGTCTGCGATGATGCTCGAATGATGACGGTTGAAAAACGCGCCGGTCGGTCGCGAGGGAAAATAAAATATCGCGCCGGGGAATCCTTGTACGAGATAAATAAAACGGATCCCTCACGGTCGTCGCGCCGCCGTCGTCGTCGCCGGTACATAATAACCGCGTTCTCCTCGGCCGAGCTCGCGTCCGCGTATGAACTCGGCTTTAAGGTGAGCGAGTGCGCCGAGCAACCTCGTCTTCGGCACGTCGGGAACCTCGGGCATCGCGCAGAGTTCATCAAAGAGGATGTAATATCTTTAATCTATTGTAATGATTCTAACGTGTCAAGTTTGCCGCGTTTCTCCATTTCGGCCGTATCGATCGAATCCGTCGCATGGGAATCCCCATCGCTAGAACGTGTGAATTCGCATGTCGAACACATTGTATAAGTGTGCGACCTTTGCGATTTTTCACCCTCGGTTAACCCTCCAACGGCAAGGTGGAAGCTTCCGAAGTGTCTAGGAAAGCGAGGTTGGATCCAACCCTACGTTATGTTTCCTTCTTTCATTTTTCATGTAATCAATATACAAAACGGGTAAAAGAAGTAACTAAAATAACATGAAGCATTTCTTGAGGAGAGAAACAGCGCGTGTAAAATAAACGAAGCCGCGGGGCCGATTTGACCCCACCTCACCGTTAGAGGGTTGGTACTTTCAAACCGATCGTTACGTCTGCGTTACTTCACTCATCATGATCATGACCCATCTCTCTTTTCTTCTTGTAACCTAATTTAGCATTCTCAAACACCATAATCGTTGTATAATTTTATAAATGTTTGCTCATTTACTTTTATTTTTACGAATTTTCTTCATCGCTCTAAAAAGAGATTCGCCCTGTAAATAAATAAGGAAATCAAGAAGTAGATAAGGAAAGACGTAAAAAATAACAAATAAATAATAATCGATATAAATCTCCCGGAAATTGCACGGTGATCATGCGTCCGCCGAATTTTCCGGGGCACTTCACCCCGCGACTCGCAGCCGAGAAGAGCGGGGAACTTTACGGAGACCCACGGGAGACATTCGCATGGGGGGCCTGGCGCATTCGCACCTCGTTGGGTGACGCTACTGAGCAAGGAGGGAGACAGAGAGAGAGAGAGAGAGCACGGATAAGCCGGCGANGGGGGGGGGGGGGGGGGAGCACAAACGAACGGCGGATGCCGATCGCAACACTTCGCTAAAATCAGGACAACGCGAGAAGGAGGATGAGAAACGGGGATCGAGAAGGTCTCGAGAGAGATGGAGACGGCGGGAGGGGGGAGGGGACACGAGACTGTTGAGACATCGAGCCCGCGACACGTAAACAGGAGCGAGCGAGCGAACGACGAAGCGAGCGACCGAGGTCGACTCACGACGAGAATCGTGGGAGGATTCCCTTTTTCTTTCTTTTTTTTTCCTTTTCTTTTTTCGTTCGTCGGCTCGTCCGCGGTGTGGGTGGGAGCGACCGAAACGAGGGGTGGATAACGCGGGGCGACGGAAAGGGAGCGGGAGGGAGGGAGGGAGAGGGCTTTGATCTCTCGGCAGCTGCATCGTGTCGTTATTTTCGGGCGGTGGTTCGCCGAGACAAAAACATTTTTGCGGGGCGCCTCTCTTTTGTGGGGCCGACGTTACCTGAACGTCGCCGTCTCCGTAGCCGCCGGGAGAGAGGTCCTCGTCTCGCAAGAGAGAGAGAGAGAGAGACCAGAATCTCAGGGAGGGTACACGTTTCGGAGGCCCTAGACCCCGGAGATATGATGTATGAGGAACGGACAGCGCGGAGTTCCATTTAATCCTCGTTATCGGGGGAAAAATGGGCCTCACCTGCGCGGGGGACTCTCTCCGTTTTACAGGGTCGAAACAATTTTCACCAGCGATCCATCAGCGGCGCGATAATGTCCCGAATTAATTGGGACAAATGGCGTAATTTTTCGTGATCGCGTTAGCCATACGTAGATATGAACGATGCGGGTAATTACAGGAAGCGACAGCATCAACGGAGAGCCTTGTACAACACGTTTTAGAGCCGTAGGGCTCGGACAATATTGGGGACGTCGAGTAGACGGGGGAGGGGGAGGCTAGGATGCTCCCATGCGATTCGAGGCGGCGATCAAAAAAGAGAAACGACCGGCGGTTCAGGGTATCGTCGCGATACCAAACTAGGCGTGAAAATCGCGATGTAGACACACGTCGTTACTACGCGAACGGGCGCGTATGTGTGTGTGTGTGTGTGTGTGTGTGTACGTCTAAATGTGAGTGCATCGAGGTGAACCTAATTGGCCGTGGCTTTAAGCGACCTCGATATAGCCACTTGTCATCCTCGAAACTATACCGCGGATATCGCCGCTGTATCGAGCGCACCGTGACGATTTCAAAAGAATCGAGCGCGCCGTCTCGATATTCCCGGTCACTTTGCGTAAAATCATCGAGATCGAGGGAGTATTACTCGTGCAAATGATTTATATGGACGTTACATTGCTTAAAAAATGCTGCACTGATTATTATTGTTACCGCATTATTTTCTTTTTACTGGATACCCAGAGAAAAAAGTTCCATTGGGTTTAGTACAGATGTTTGTCCGACTTGAGTTTGTTTAATATAAACAATACAATTTAATATCAAATATCGCTTTGTTTGAATGAAAATGTTATTTTATTAAAGCAAACCATGTTGTTTGATAGGGAAAACAGTATTATTTACGTAACAGGGGAAGTAATATTTGGTTTTCAAAAAAAATTTATTTAACCCTCTGACAGTAAGGTGCGGTCGGATTGACTTCACGGCTCCATTTATTTCACAGCGCGCAGTGCGCACGCGCTGTTTCTCTTCTTAAGGAATGTTTCGTGCTATTATTTACTTCTACTCATTTTTATATTAATTACGCGAGAAATGAACAAAGCAGAGCATGAAAATCCAAATAAATCTTTCTCTCTGTGTGCATATAATGATAAATTGAAATTCGCAGTAAATTGTAACCGAGGAAATATATTCAAAAGACGGAGCCGACTGCTAAAGAACACTTTGCACGTAAAGAAATAGAAAGAGATCGAGAAAGATCGCAGGTATTATTAGTACAGATTATTCATACGGACATTACGTTGTTAACCCCCACATTGATTATTATATTATCATTACTGCATTATTTTTATCGAGTGACGAAATAATACAGTAATTTCTACAGTAAATTGTAATTAAGAAAATATATGAAAAAATCGGAGTGGCAGTGCTAAGGAGCACATATCACCGAGCAAAAAAGACTCGTGATACTATAACGATGATGTTGCACCGACGATATCACATTATTACACGGACTCGTACCTCCCAACCGAACCGACCGGTATCATAATCGGCGTCCGAAAACACTCGTTTCTCCGCTTCCGAAGATCCCGCACCCGATGGGCCCCGTGATACCGACAGGAGACGGCAAACTCGATCGAACGTCCAATCTCGCGACTTGAACCGCGCGCTCCGAAGTAGCGTTTTTAAATAACGACATATTGAAAGAGTGCGAGTCGTAAAACGCGCACGCGACTCGACGGAGAAAGAGGAAGGGAAGAGAGAGAGAGAGAGAGCTTAAGTTCCAAGCTCACGGCACCACGTGCGGCCGAACGTTACCTAATGGAATCTGTCGTCATTATCGTAAATATTCTCCGTCGGACATCCTCGATGACACCGTTTCGAACAGGTCGCGGCGGCGGCGCGCGTTCATTCGCGGGAAACGAGACTCACACGCGCGCGCGCCGCAACTTTTCGACGAGTATGCCCGCTAGGTAGGTCAAAACCTTCGAAGCATTACGCGAAGAGCGCGCAACACCGTAATCAGGTTAGCGGCGCATCTGGTGCGAGACCAACCAGCGCGAGCCAGCGGAATAGGAGACAATGTGTGATGAAAATCGGTGGAACTTTGATTTCTGCACTAATACCGCGCCGTCCCACATCGAAGAAACGAAGGCGCGCGATACGGCCGCTTTTTCCGGCGTCCAGCGAGCGTTCTGAGAATCGGTCGGCGATTTCGGGCTCGATATCGGCTCGATATCTCGGAGGTGGCGTTCAAGTTCGAAGTAGGGCTTAAGTTCAGCGAAACGCGCCGCGGTAATACGATGTCTACAGACATAGTAGAAGCGCAGAACCCCGGCGCGAGATCGATATATCGCTCTCCGACGCGCCTCTCTCCCTCTCGAGCCCGTTTTCTCGATCGGTCACTACGCGTCCTCTCTCTCCGTCCTTCTCGCCGCTCGGCTATGAGAAGATTCTGTCATTCGCAACAAATACTCGTGGCATTTCGAGAGAGGCGGCCGCGAGGATGGATTTTTCTCGGCTCGCTCGGAAAGGTCGAGCGACAGAGCGCCTTGAGAATGTGAGCATCTTCGTCCGCCACCATCTCGAGCCGTGTAAACAGCTCCCATATGTCTGAATCGCGTGTGCGTGTGCGTTCGTCTTATTTGCGCATTCGTCACACGAGGAATACGCGAATCCGCCGCCAGGTGTGTTATCAGTGACGGAACCGCGTCGACTCGGATAATTAATTTATCGATTCACTCTGTGGCGGCGCCGCCGCTATCGGCCGTCGTACGTATCGATAAGCGGACACATCGGTGGGAATCGATTTAGTCGCTATGCGCGTTGGGAAAATTTATGCCGGCCGACGGAGAAAAAGAAGAGAAGCGATATTACGCGCTTACCGCGCGCGTACTGCTCATTGCGCTAATGACGTATAACGCGTCGCTTAGTCGCCGATCAATAATCGAAGACGCGAGATAATGGTAAACGGAATCACAATTTCCCGGACGTTCCACCGTTTACGAGCCGAAATCGCTCAGCGCTGATAAAATTCTGAAATCTGTAGAATCGAAAATTCAAGAGAGAAGTCAATAAGCGTGAATAAAGTGGTACCGTCAAAATGGTGTCATCAGTCAATAAGGGCGATTCAAGTAAGCGCAAATTATCCTTAAGAGCGCCAAAGTGGCATCAAAATTTCGACTCGGCATTATTCATCTCGAGAATAGCGCGACTTCCGTGAGATTCGCGATCGCGTTTTCGCAGTTTACGTCGCGCCGTTTCCGCGGAGACTCTCCGCGCGTGCGCGCGTTTCATCGGGGAGAAGGAAAAATTCTCGCTTCCGTAACTTTCCCGCACTCGAAATTCTTTACACGACGTACTCACGTGCGACTCACGAGGCCGTGCTGTAAAAGCGGAAATGACATCTGCTCGCGACAGATACGCGCGGAGGTCGAAAAAACTCACCGAACACGACCGCAAGTCTCGAAACGCACACCGGTGCGCTTCCTTCCGCCGCACCGTCGAGCGAGAGAAGAAGCGGGACAGAAAATGTAACAGCGTAGAACAGCGGCTAATCGAAAATATCCGCGCGACCGATCGCATGAGGTCGCTTCCGGCTGACGATCGCAACAACGAAAAATCTCCCACGCGGTGCTTCTCGACGAACTGTGAATTTAACGTGCGTTCCACGCGCACACTCACACACACGCGCGTGCCGAGTCGTACGTATAGTTTAAAAGTTTCGGGAAAAAACCCGGTTTTTTTCCATTTTTTCCGCCAAGTTTTTTAGTTTCTTTTCATCTTCACGGGGGGAAAAAAAGCAGGCAAATGTCGCAGGTTTTAGCCGAACACTCACGTGAATTTTTCTAAACGAATTTTTCCATCCTCGGAGCGAAAACCGGAGAAATTCGCGGAAAAATTGGGGAGAAAAGCCCGAATTTTTTTCACGAAACTTCTAAAACTACAGTCGTACTTATAAAAATTATCCGCAGGGAAAATATCGCAACGCTCCCAAGTACTCGGCGAAACTGGTCATTGGTAATGAACGGGCGATAGGAGAACAAACATATTACGCAACGATGCGGCGTACATCATGCCGGTATTACATAAGAATCACAGCTCGATTCCGCGACAATACAGCACGGGTATATCCGACAATTATTATATCCGCACGCAATGCACGATGATGCAGAAAAATCTGAAACACTGCGAGCCGTGCGAAACACTCGATCGCATGCTCGTTTACGCACGTCAGTGTCGGCGTCGCGAGGACGCGCGGGTTCAGCTACGAAAAGTGGCGATACACAAATATTGTTGTTGTTTGGAGAGAAATCCGTTGCGTTGATCTTGAAGCTGCACGGAAAGAATAAGACGGGCCGGGAGAAAGAAAGAGAGAGGGAGAGAGAAGAAGCTTTCTTTCGGCGCTATTCTCGATATCGCACACACGTTGTACGATTCTATAATAAAAGATTCCTTGGAATACAATCATGTGCGATACGATAGATGACAGAAGCCGAAATTGCCGGTGAAGGTTGCTTAAATTCGTTAAATTTAATTTCGATACGAAATTACGAAATACGATTATAAATTAGTGCAGTCGATTTCGACTACTCGATAACCCGAGTCTTTCGGCGGCTGAGTATAGACGGCTAATTTCAGACGTTATTATCGGCTGTTATCATTGGAAAAATCAATAATCTGTAACGCCTGAAATTGGTACTTAATTAATGGAAGATTCGGATAGTCGAAATTGACAGCACTATTATAAGTCGGCGAAATACGATTTGTAATCGTATTTTTGTAATTACGCATGAAAATTTCGGCAACCTTCATCTGCAATTTGTGCTTCCATCGTCTTTTCTACCGTATATAATTATTGCAACATCGCTTTTACACGCGATTGTCGTTTGTTAGCGCAACGCGCTCGTGGAAATATCCGATCGAATTCACGCGGAAATTCGTTCGCGTGCTTCATCTACGCCGCATTCCTCGCCGCGTTTCGCGTAATTTTAATCAAGTCCCGCGTCACGATTACACACGTGGAATCTTATCGAAACACTTCCGGCATCTCACGCGAGAACGTGTCCTTGCGGAAGGCCGTCGGCCTTTCTCGGAGTGGTTTCGTGAGACCCAGCCGAATCTTCGAGTCAAAATCTGGTGACACCGCCGCCGCAAAAGAGAGGCGTAAAAATTTCGCAGTGACAGAGCGGGTATTCTCTACATTTCTCCATTGAATGACGATTACGCGAATATAGACGTCGTCGCGAGTGAGAATCGATTTTTCGCTTCTATTCCGAATACTTTTTTTTCGGAGATGTGATGAAAGAAATTTATAAAGGAGAGAGAGAGAGAGAGAGAGAGAGAGAGAGAGAGAGAGAGAGAGAGAGAGAGAGAGAGAGAGAAACAGGCGCATGCGCATGTGTAATTCAACCATGACGTAATACCTGTACCCGAAGTGTCCTTCTCCTCTTTTTACCGGAATATGTCGAAATGCATCGGCGCGTGTTCTAAGATTAAAAACCGATGCACGCGACATCGCGAATGTATTTAATTAATTAACACACACATACACACACAGATATACGGTGCCAAAAATATTTCGTCTGCAACGCAATATAATATATTGCACGAGAGAGAGAGAGAGAGAGAGGGAGAGAGGGAGGGAGGGATAAAACATCACGCTCTTCCTATCTCTGCGCGTGAACGTTATTTAAAAAAACACACACGCGATCCGAGATTCAATTAAAAAGATATCCGACGCGGAGAATTAGAAAGTTACGGCGATAATCATCTATCGATCTTTCGCCGGGCGCAAAATCGTTCTCAACGATCACGTCGAGAGGAATCTCCAGGGGCAGAACTGGAAAGGGTGGAAGGGAAGGGGGAAATACACGATAATTTCTTCGAGAGACGTCCTGCGCGCAACAATTAGAAACCGAACATATCCTTTGTGAGTGCAACTATTAATCTCTCGATGGAATCGCGCGGTGAATTTTCTTTTTCTCGGCTCGCGATGTATTGTAAGGAATCTGTAAGAGGTGTGTGTGTGTGTGTGTATACGTCGGCGGCGGAGCGCTCGGTGGTACACGGCAACATGCGCCGCTTGCATTTATGCAAATAAAGGAGCGCACAGAGAAGGTCTGTCCTGTCAGGATTCGGAGAAAGTTGTTTCAGGGCGTTGATTGGCGGGTGACGAAATCACGGAAGCCGCCGGCCAATCGCTGCTCTGGAAACTTTCCCAGAACGCTTAACCCCTTTGACCGTTACATAAATATCACCCGATCCGGCGCGCGCGCTGTGTTACACCAACGTATCCTGGACGATGAGATAAAGGCGACGCCGGAATCGCCGTGCGCGGCGGCGATCTGTCGCATGTTCTCTCCCACGTACTCGGAGCCCGATGTCTCCGTCGAGAGGGGCCCCGTTCCAAATCGCGCGTGTGTATGCCTGTGTGTCTGAGCGAGCAAGATTCTCAGTCCCTCTCTCTCCGACTTAACGAAACGAGAACCTCGATTATCCCATTCACTTAATTGCAATTTGCTTAACTCATTAGTGGGGCCCGGCCTTATCGAAAAAGATCATCTGATATGCAATTTTGTCTCTCTTTTACGTTTTCAACGCCCAATTGCTTCATGCTCTCGATGGAAATGATCCTGGTTTGAGACACGCACACAAACGTACACAGTGAAAAACGTTGCGCGAAGTTTAACACATTTCACATGTCCCAAACGGCCCGCACAGATTTCTGTGTTAATTTAACGCAGGATAAGTACGTTGGAAGTAACACAAGTATTATGTCAAAAATTAGCAAAATTAATATACATAATATGTTAATCGGCACACTCAAGTATAAAATATGTTATTCTAAACTTACGAGTATTACTTTAACAGACATGCTGAATGTCGACAATAAAAAAAAATATATTTTTCTTGAGATAACATAGGTATGATATATTAAATTAACACAGACGTGTTGAAAATTTAATACGAAAATTTCGACAAACACCGACTTTTAATTACAAATACAAAGTTTACTTTGTAGAAAATAAAGAAACCGATCCTTCGATTAAAACTGTCTGTGAAATAACAGAGGCTCTCCAATGGGTTGATTCCAGCCGACTCGTGATTGACGTTTCGCGCTAAGGCTGATAGAATTATCTTAGCGTGGGCTCTCGTGTCGAAATTTTTCGCTTGTCAAGCGTTTCCGCGAAGGTTTAAAAATCAAATCGTTCACGGGGATATCCGCGGAAAATCAGCACGTAGAAATCAACGGGGGACGATGATCTCGGCGATCTCGTTAGCGGTGAGATCGAGCGGGCGGGCGGGCGAGAACGGTGAGTAAGCCGAGTACAACTGGAGAGGCGCATACTTTCTTCATCGTGTCCATTTATAGTTTCACGTATATATAGAGGTCTGGAAAACAAGGAAGTAGAAGAGAGGGAATGTGCGCTTAGAGGCCTATAAGTTAACGCTAGGGTACCGAAATAACGGTCGTTTCGCCGCCGTCATCACCGCCGCCGCCGACAGCGGTGATAAAAAGGACGCGCATAAATCGCGGTAGGGAAAAACTTTTGATATAGTTCGCGGTTTGCGCTCGGCTCTCTCTCTCTCTCTCGTACGCGCGCGTGGTTGACTCCCTCGATCTATGTCAGGGTTAAGCCGGGCTCTGGATATCGCCAGCCGAGGAAATAACTCTTCTCGAGGTTGATATTATTATTAAACGTATCGTAACTCGGAGCAGAACGAGATCCTTAATCGTCCCAATTCGGACCGAGGATTTTAAGCCTTTCCCAAACGAACGGACGAACGAACGGAGCGACGAATAACGAGTTCGCCGGAGCGAGCGGAGTCTGATCGGAAAAAAAGAAAAAAAAAAGGCAGGATGGACGGAGGAGGTGGCTGGAAATATTTACTATGTATGTTTCACGTTGGAAATAACTCACGCGCGCTCTTTCGTTGCGGAGTTGGGGGGGG
>NW_014555972.1:4785868-4818756 GCF_001313825.1 Dinoponera quadriceps | reverse complement strand
GGGGGGGGGGGGGGAGCTCGAGTGAGCGTACGCGTTCTCACCTAAACACGAACGGAGACACACGATCGATTCCCGACGATCCTGTGAAAAGTGATTGGCCATTGCGCACCGAGCGCGCCGGCAGTGGCGTAAGCGTGAGGAATTCGCACAACGGGTTGCTTTGACAGATTTCGGGACCGAGCGAAAATTTGACGATTGCGACGGAATCCGGCCGACGAAATCGGGAGGATGCCGCGACGAAGACACGCAGATGAGAGAAGGAGAGAGTGGATGGAACTTCGCAAATCACAGCGCTGGAAAGTGCAATCGGCCGACGCGACAACGATTCTTCTCCCGTCGCGGTGAAAGGAAAATGCTCCCAATTCGCCGTGTTTCTCCAATCTAATTGGCTATGGCGAACGAGGCTGGCCGGCTGTATAATTTCGACAAGCTGACGGTTTCGCGCACAGAGCGCGAGACCAGGTCGGGTAAGAGAGAACGAGAAATAGAAGAAAGGAGGAAGAAGAAATATTGGGGAAAAAAAATACATGACTGTTACGCAGCGTCCTTCCGTGCAAAATCGCGCGCGTCGCAATTTCCTCGTCAAATTTTACCCATGTAGATCCCGGTCGCGAAACAACCGTCTTCACAGTGAAATCCCGGTAACGTCCGACAGGTAGAAGAGAGGTTTCCATCGAAGGGGTTCATCCGTATCGTATAGAAAGTTGGGTCGCGAGTTACAATCGGCCGATTACCGGGGCCGGCAGCACGACAGTGGCGCGGCGCACGCACGCACAGGCAGGTAAGCAAGCAAGTAGGTAGGTAGGTATGCACGCACGCGCGCTCGCTGCAGAAATGAGCGGTTAATGTACAAGGCGCGAATGACAGCCGATGGTTTACAGCCTTCGCGGTAAGGTGAGACGACGACGCGTCCTTGCCACGCGCGATCGCCTCGAGCTAATCGTCGACGCGTCCCGTTCTCGATTGTCATGTTTTTTTTCTTTTCTCTCTCTCTCTTTCCTATCTCCCTCCTACTCGTCTCCGAGACAGTCTTCTTTCCCTAAACGACCGGTGACCGTCATTGACGATCCTCTAGTCTCTCGGCGATTCGCACGACGAATCCCGACACATGGCCGGTGTATTCGGTTAGCCGAGTTATCAGCGGCGAAAAGTATCCCAAGATAACGCTGGCCGGTTCAAAGCAATTATAATGTCGTAATGACGGCGATAAGAGCGTACGCTATTCCGTTCAAATTAATTAAATCCGCCGCTCAATGACGGTTCTCACAATGGGCGAGACGCTTTCGAAATCGTTGCGCCCGCGCAACGAGCCGAATGATGGAACGATAACACGCTGGATAACGCGGCGCCGAATTGCGAATACAAAGATTCATACGGGGGGGGGGAATCAATCTGAAGTGCCGATTAAATTTAATTTGATACCGAATTTTAGCCATTATAATTTTGTACTTTATAAATTTAAATGTTATGAATTTAAACCAACAACCTGAATTTACAATAATTTATATATTTATTTATTATTTAATCATTTATGTATTTATTTATTTATTATCTATTTATCATTTATATATTTATATTAATTATTTATACTTATATTAATTATTTATATATTGATTATTTGCATTATTCATGTAATTATTTTATATGCGCTCCTTATTTTCCTGCACGATGAAAAACCTCAATCCGCGTAACAGAGCAGGGAATTAAGAATGGCAAGAAACGACATTTCTGTTATCGCGGCCGAAAATATCATCTAAACGTTCGTGTCTGAATATTCGGCCGTGTTAAAATTCGGTTGACATAACTCAGATAGTTGACTAAATAGATATCTCCTACAGGAAGTTTTCTGGTTCTTTACAATCGACTTTTCGTTTGGTCGACAGATAACAGAAAATAAGTTGTACCAACCGAGCATTTTCTCCGTGTACACTGAAAGAAAAAAGGTGTTGTATTCAAGTAAATATTTGCTAAGGAGTATCGGAATAATTATTTTACTTTAACCTTCGCATTATGGGTCAGCACGCATCCCGCAAAGCGTGGTCATCCTAAATAATTTATTATTTTGTTAAACAATGCGTATTACCACTCCCCAATATTTACTTAACCCGAGTAAAACAATTACTCTAATTCTCGTCAGCAAATATCTACTTGAACGTTGCACTTTTTCTTTTCTCCCCGTCACCCATATTCAATCTCTTATCTGCTTCATGCGCGATCGTTTTCAGTTAATCATACGTATTAACCGAGTCTTTCTGTTAATAAAGATCATTATAGTTATCATAATTTGCAGCTAATTGAAACTCGAACACCTGAAGATATGTCAGCCGGTAGATCCTAATTGTGAGAGTTATCGAAATCGTTCGTCGCTGGTCGAATCGGCGGCCTTGCTCACTTATCCGCTGGAATCTCGCGTCTTATCATCGGCGTGTGCGCGCTTTTGTGGCTTCGAAACGTCGAAGTACGCGCGCCCAGCGACAGGACGTGGCGTGTCGACACGCGCGACGCGTACGACACGACCGATAGACCGATAGAGACAAACGCGCTGTCGCGCGACGATCACGTTTCCGATTAGAGTTATCAGCGCGAGCGAGCGAGCGCGCGCATCTTGTCGGCACACTATTTGCGCGCGTGCCTCCCCTCCGTGTCGATCATTCCGCTTTTTCTCCCCCCTTCCTTTCTTCCTTTTTTTTCGCGAATCCGAGCGTAGGTCAATATTTGCAGGGGCGGTCGGTAAAACACGCGTTTACACGTTACTGCGATTGCGAGCGATTCGATTTCATAACAATCGTGCGCTGATGTTACGCCGATCGACGAGAGGCCAATCCCNCCCCCCCCCCTGGTAACCGAATACCGTACTCTTCGCGAGATATATTCAATAAACGGCGTAAAATTGTTATTTATAGTTATGCATGTATCTTACAGATAGCGTCTCTCACCGATAGACACGTCCAAATTTATAGGTAAGCCTTTAATTCGCTTCTCGGTGATTATTTATTCGACGACTCGCATCGAGCCGTTAAGTTTCCATGCTTTAATGACTCGCTCAAATTTTTACAATACCTAACTTGATACGGAGAAAAGAGAGAGAGAGAGAGAGAGAGAGAGAGATCACTAGACGCACACTCGTCGTAAATCGTGCGGATCTTTTCTACGGATGCAATACACGTCTCTTCGTACGATGTTTCATATTTTCTCCAACGATTAACGTGTAATAATAACGTATATATCTACTTTGCGCGCGGATAAAAAAACCTTCCGCAAGGCAAGATCGCGGCACTCGCGAGCGCTCGACCGGTCGTATTCGCGTTATCTCGTGGAATATTGAGATTAAATTTCTTGCTTTTCATTGCAATTTACTTTTTCCCACTTTCTCACGTATCAGAGGGACGGAGGGAGGGAGGGAGGGAGAGAGGGCTCGCGCAGACGATTCGAATTCAGCGTGTTTAGAGAACGCTGCGTGCGCGCGTTGGTCGCGCGTAGCGAACGAGCGACGCGTCTCTCTCTCTGTCGGAGTCCTCATTATGCAACGGACAATTATGAAAGTTTAATTACACCTCACCTTGAGCGCGCGGCTGCGAGAATAAAACGTTCGAAGGCTGCGAGAGCGGCTGCTGCCGGGCGCCCTCTCGATGTCGGTAAATAATAGGCGTTTCACAAGCCGAACCAACGAATTCTCCGACACGTCGTGCCCGGCGTGCGTGCGACGCGTCTATGCTTTTACGCAAGCGTCGTCTTCGCGGATGAGTGACGAGACCGAGTCCAGTTTTATGCGCGCCGCACATGTTAACGCCGTAGCCGAAAGTGAGAGCTACACTCCTTCGTGACATCGTAATACAAGAAAAAAAAAAAACGTCTGAACGGCGCACCACTGAATGAATATTGTCGTATCGAGAGCGTCCGCTCGCCCATCGTTCGCTCTATCTGACTCGTTTCGTTGCTACGCCTTTCTTTCTTTCCTTCTTCGATGATCAGCCGAGCCTGAAAATCTCATCTCAATGAAGAGCCGCCAGTTCCGAATAGAGACGTCCGTGGGAATATTAAGATAAGAATTATACGTTTCGAATGGTGAGGAAGCACGCGCGTATCTACCTGCGATAAACACCTCGCGAGAAAAAGAGAGAGAAGGGAATAAAGAAGAAAAGAAAAAGAACGAGGAAGGGGAAAAAAACACGCTCGCTCCTGCGAGTCACGTTGGACTCGCGGACGGGGACACATCCGACGCGGGCGAGAGATTAACGCGATTGACTTAATTTTCAGTTAGCGGCTTGTAAGTCGGGAGGGAGGGGGTAAGAGGCGAACGACGAGCTGGACGACGGACGTCGTAATCGCACGACGACGACGATAACCGTCCGAGGTCGTAATCGATGGTGGTGGCGCGGGCGACGTCGTCCGCGATTTTCTACGTGCCAACGTGCCAAGGTGAATTTATAATATGTGTGCGCGCGCATGTGTGTGTGTGCGTGCTGGCCCCTCTGACATAATTCCTCCTCGAGTCAGTTCCGAGGCGCGTCTCTGTCGCCGCGCCGCTTCGTCCTTGACAAATAAGTATACTTCCCCCCTCCCCCCTCTCCGCGAGAGCGGGAGTACGCAATCAAAAGGTGACGATATATTCCTGACTCAATGATATTTGCCAATTTGGTAAATAGCTCGCGTGTCCCCCTGTGCCCGACCCGTTTCGCGCGCGCGCGCGCTGCTTTACGGCCTCTCGGAGGCGCTTCGTCTCGTGCGCGCTCGACTCGGACGGCCGGCTCGATCGGATATAATTAGAAATTAAAAATGCTGAGAGATAAACTCGTGCCGGATGTGTATCGCGGAATGTCGTCCCGTTCGTGGATTTCGAAAGTCCCCCGGCTGCTGTTTTATCGCGCCTCGCGTGAACCTTACAGATCCGTCAATACGCTGAGAATTATTCGACGCGAATGAGAGGGGGGAAGGAATGTGAGAGCGAAAAGCGCGAATGTTTTCGGAATGTTTTCACGCCGTTATCAGCCGGAACTTTGATATGGATGCACCGGGGAAAAAAGTGCCGGCGTTCGAGTAAAATATACTTGACCAAAGTTTAACGTGCGGTCACTCCGATATCTTCCTTGACAAATAGTTGCTGGGAGTGGAAATATAATTGATCGTTGTGCGATATTTCTTGCGATTTACGAGTGAACGAGCGCCAATTCCTTCCTCCTCTCGTTTCTCTTGGTTTCATTTAGCCCCGTGCACACCTCTCGAAATTACGGCGTAAGAATGATCAGATCACGAGATCCGACGCCGATAGAAGCTTTTGCTTTTCCTCCCTTGAAGAAAAAAAAAATAGAAAAAAGACCACCGGAACGGCCGCTCTTCCGTCATCGTGAACACTCTCGCGGTCACTCGAGACCAGTTTGCTATATATATATATTATATATATATATATATATATATATACGCGATTCATTCTTCCGCTATCGATCGGAAATCGTGCATTTGCCCAGAATGCGAAGAGCATCGCGCCATAAGATAATCGACGGCAATTCATCGGCGGAGTGACCCGCGACGGCACACCGGCCGTAGGAAAAGATGTAACCGCGCGACATTATTGGAATCGTATCTACCCGCGGCGGCGGACTAGCGCGCGAGCTTTAATGGAACGGAGTAGAGTATACTTAGTTACGGAGCTCGTCGGAGAGCTCGCGGCAGCCGGAGAGCGAATACCCGCGAATCACCTCGAGCGAATACGCGCGCGCGCCGGCTACCGGGCTACGCGATCATAAATTATCGCGCGCGCGCGCGCGCGCGAGATCGCGCGGAGAGAGAGACTCGATGTGCCGAGATGATTTCCTTGAAATCCTAGACTCGTACACTGAGAGAAAATGTATCGGAAAACTGAGAAATATCTATCCCCGGTGGGTACTTACGGCGGATTTACCTCGATTTAAGTATTTACGTATCGAACAGAGCGAATAGTTGCCGAAGATGACGATGACTTTATCGGGATTTCTCTCAGTGAAGAGGCTGCGAATACTTGATTGGGAAAGGACGTCCAGCTACCGCGGGCATTCGATCTTCGTCTGACTTGATTCCTGTCGGAGAAAGCTGGACAAAGATCGAGCGTCTTTGGACATTGGAATAGAAGATACAGTTATCCTCCGATCTCTCCCCCCCCCCCTCAATCACTCTCCTCCCAAGCAGCCTGCGCAGTTTACGCGCTCCGAAGTTTTACGCTCGAAATCTCGAGCCCGAGTCTCGGGCCCGAGGCGCGCTCGGTACGGCCCTGAGAACGGCGCACGGAGAGCGACGCGTGTACGCGCGCGCGCCATCGAGTGTACGCTTATTTTAACAAACCTATTTCTGATATTGTGCCACCGCGACGGAGTCCGTGTATCGAGATTAGGAAGGCTTTAAACGAAAGCAACGCGAGCCGACGAGAATTCGCAATAAACGCGCGCCGACGATCTCGCGCCCTCGTCCTCCCCCCTCGCGCCTAGGATGATGCAGCACCGTGTATATGCGTGTGCCACTGTCGAGCGAGCCTCGCGTCCTCCAGTGTGCGGCGCAGTCTTGGGTGAAAGCTCCTCGACGACGACGATGATCGGTGAACAGACGCGGCGCGCGCTGTTACCCGATTTGCCGGAGACGGCGCGTCATTATCGCGTCTAATTTTAACGAGACGGCCTCTCCTCCGTGGATTCCGCGAGAAGACATTAAACGTCTCACGAGCTCACGTTGCACGTTATCCTAGGCCTCTGTGGTACGTGTGTGTGTGTGTGTGTGTGAAAGTCGATAAAGCGCGCGCGATCGTCGATAATCAGCGACGTAATCTTCGAGAGGACGTTTCTTTTCCCGATTTTTATTCCCGCCTCGCGCGAAGCGACGCGGAGCGTCGACTAATTTCCGGGTGTTGGAAATTAAACAGACGACTATCCTCCCGCTTTACCCTCCATCCCCGTGCGCACTTTGTCGCGCACACGCTTTGTAGCGCCTCCCTTCCGCGCGAATTATTAATTTCGATAACGGGCTGCGCTCTTTCTCTCTCTCTTTTCCTCGTACATCTCGGCGTTATCAAAATTTACTGCGAATCGATTGCGTTGCCATAACGTCGCCTACGCGCGAATGTGGGGCGAATAATAAAAGCCGGGTGAAGGGGGGAGGTAGGGGGGGAGCGAGGCCCGGACAAGGTCGTCGGCGTCGAAGCGGCGACACACAAATGTCAAGGAATCCTGACATAGTTTCGGCTTCCCTCAAAGCGGACGTCAACGACGACGCTCGCCCGTCGTCGTCGATTTCTATCGCGCGCCGCACCAGCGGAGGAATGCGGCTCTTCGATCCCTTCTCACGAGATTTTCCGGCTTTTCCACCCTCCCTCCGTCCCTCCCTCTTTTTTCAGACAGGACAGTTCGGGGCTCGATCAACGAACGTGGATCGATCTATCTCGGCGGGCTCCGTTCCGTTCTTTTAACTCCGACGTTATCCGTCCGGTTCGAAAATAGTTTTCCAAGTTCCCCGAGTGGAAGATCGGTATCGCCCTCGACGCGTGCATCCGGCTTTTCGCATTAGTCCGGCCACGCGTTCCGCTCGCGCCCGCTAATATACCACCGTCGGGGACGATTTATCAATCCTCCTCCGCGTGCTTTCTTCCCGCCTTTGTGCGGTATCAAAGGAAGCTGTCCGCGGCGCTTCACGATCGCGCGTTCCCCGGGAACGATATTTCGTGGAAGGAGGCGATTTCTTGCCAATTAACCCACTTGGTTAAGGAAGAACAAGAGGCTCTCCTCGCGCGCGAGACGGAAAGAGCGATCGCTCTTTCGGCGCGGATTAATAGCGGCTGTAGTCCGACGAATCGTTCCGTCCGAGATACCGCGCTTCGGGGAAGAATCGAACGATGACGGCGGCGGGAGAGAAGCGAGCGAGCTTTTCCTCTTTGATATCTCGCCGAAGAAGGAGAAAAAGAAACACGCACACCCGCTCGAAAATACTACTTGCAAACTTGTATAGTTCAAAAAAAAAAAACCGGGTTTCTTGCCATTTTTCCGCGGAAAATTTCCGGCCTCTTTCTCCCCGAGGTTAGAAACATTTTTCCCGGAGGATAGTCAATAGCAATGATACTGTTTGACGTATAACATAGTAATTTCACTTAACTTCGGTCAAGTGAACGGAGAAAGAAGTATTTGGAAATTTCACTTCATTTGTAGGACATAAGATTGACTTCTGTAGAAATTTCCTCCGAAATAAGCCTTATTCTATACGTACAGAAATAAGCTGTGCATCTGACGGATAAATTTTCAAGCGCCATTTTTCAGCAATTATCCTCCTTACGAAAAGAAGCAAATGCGACAGGTCTTATCGGAAGGCAAGGCTTGAACTTTTCCGAGTGAATTTTTCCACTTGAAAAGCGGCGAGAAAGTGCTTTTTCTCGGGAGAGGAATCGAAAAATTCGCGGGAAAGTTGCAGGAACCGGGAGGTTTTTCCTCCGGAGTCTTCGGGACTGGTACGAACTTACTTGCGAACTGAGCATGAGTCTCTCGGAGCGGGAGAATCGCGGAACATCTAGATTCGCGCGAGTTGTCTCCGCTTTGGGCGACTATCGCGGATAATTATCATCGCGCATCGATAACACGCGGTACAGTGACACGCGGCGCGTCAGCGATAAACGATTAGATAGCCGTGTTCTCGCTGCGGAGGAGGAGAAGACTACTGCGCGTTGAAAATTGTTGAGATTATCAGCCGGCCCACGGACGTGCGTCCGCTTCGAATTCAATGGCCGCTAATACTTTGTGACGAGCGAGAGTCAATAAGCGATACTCCGGACGCGGGAAGGCGGTGGGCTTTCATCATTCCGAGAGTCGCGCCGGTAAATCACTCGGATTCTTCTCGCCGGAGGCCGTCGCCGCGCGATGCGCGTTCCTTAATCGAGTTACCGCGTTTCTTTCTTCGTCGCCGAACGCACCTTTGATCGCTATTTTCGGCCGGCGGATTTACGATTTACAATTGCGGAAGTAACGGATTAATCTTTTGATCGTCTACTCTGACTCAATCTTCTCCGCGCGCGGGGGGGAAAAAAAAGTGTGTCTGGTATTTGCGACTATAATAGTGCGTGGGCAAGGGGCTATTTTTGTTAGCAAGCGTTACTGTAATACGATGATGATCTTATATTGTACGCGCACACTGCTACGCAGAAAAGGTTAATTATTTGAGCAACAGACAAATATAAACAGAGAAGAAGGATAATACTTTATTCATCAACCTACTTGGGCGTCGTACGGATAACGTTGGAAAAAATTGAAGAACATAAATTTTGCATTATCGTCGAGTTAAGCCTAAACTGCAAGTTATCCGGAAAATGAGGGACCGGTGCTAAAAAATTAAGACTATAAAACTAAATCTAAATTGTGAGAAATTTGAACGTTGACTGTCAATTGATCGACACTTTCAATTTATCAACAAGTAACGCACACGACCGAGTTATTTCCGCTTGAAACTCGGAGCGGGCTTTCCGGGACACGTGACCATTCTACTTTGCGCAATTAATTCTCCGCTAAAACAAGAAGATATAATCGACGATTATAATTTTAACAAGAATACTTTCTATCCCCCCCCCCCTCTTCCCTCATAACTACGTAGCTTGTCGACGACAATTCACTCGCTGATATCCAGCCGATACGACGGTATATTCGAAAGTGCGGAAGAACCGATGCTTTTCCTTTTTTTTTCTTCGAGCATTCATGTCGCTTCGCGACCGATAACGAGCGTTGACAATGTCGCCGCGGTGATTATCGCCGTTGAAAGAGATACGGAAGTTCCAGCCGCCACGAGGTCGAATTCGCAGTCATGTGATCGGCACGATAAACTCCGCGACGCGAGTTATCGCGAGCAACGGTTGTCGACGATAGAATTCGGGCGAGCGTAAACAACGCTGTTGTTCAGCAGCACATGTGCGATACGTCACAAATCGGGAGGTAGAGAGAGAAAGAGAGGGAATTAGCATGACACGCTCGGGACGAGCGAGAGGTGAACGGCACGAAAGAGAGAGAGAGAGGCACACTGTAAAAAGAAGTTTTACGACTTTCCGAATGGACCCGTGCGCGCTGCAAGTCATTGTGTATAGTCGTGAAATTACACATCGCTCGAGAATGCGGGGTGTGATTTTCCCTCACGGGAAAACGTCGGGAAGTGTAACGCTCGCTCGAGTGTCACCACTGACGGCGACCGCTGCCTACCTGCCACTCGGCGATATCAAATTCGGGATAAATCGACGACAAGATTGGCCGGGGTGAAATCGAATTAACATCGCCGAGCGAGGTGTATAACGCGATTAGAATTCGCGCGCGAATCCCGGTGTCGGCGAAATAGAAACGGCTGGTCGAAGTGAATAATTAACGGTCGCGCACGTCGGATTACGAGAAGCGGCAAGCGAGTTCTCGAGGAGCGACGAGAGCGTTTTATCGATACGGGCGCGCGCGCACACACGTGCCGCGCGGAGGACTCGAGGAGGCGCGCACGAGAGAGGGGGGGGGGGATTCCACGGCACGTTGCGACGTTTGTTTTCGGCGAGTCGCGGGAAAGATCGATCGCGCGCGTGATCGAGCGCGACACCCGGCGAGTCTCCCGCGCTCCGCGTGATTCGCGTTCTCCGCATGTGTATTTAAAAAATAATTATTCTTAAATCAGGAATAGATATTCTCGTATATAAGCGAGAATATTATAATCCTCTTGGGAGATTTTTAATCTTGAATCGAGTCGAAGCGATACTCGCATCGATGCCAATTCAATCAAAGCGTGAAAGCTTCCCCAAAGAGATTGTGATGTTCCCCGCTTATACGTGAGAATGTCCATTCTTAATTTTTCAGACTAATTTTTTCCGTGTATGCACAGGAAAAGGTGCCAGATTCGAGCAATTTAATCACTCCAATGCTCCGTAGCAGATTTTTACTTGGATCGAGTAAATATTATATCTGTATAATATACCTGGAAAATATTCTACTCGGAGCGAGTAAATATAACTTGACCCGAGTGAAGATTTGCTGCGGAGTATATCGGAGTAATTATTTACGTGAATCTACCATTTTTTTTTCCGTGTACCGGCGTATTAGATTGTGCAATAAATAATTCACAGGAAACTCCACATGGAAGATATTCAAACCTGTAAATCGAATTAGCACATTTGCTGATATTCGATATTCCTCCGCGGTCGATTAATTATATCAATTCCTAAATTTGAATCTGCCATAACAAAAACTTTAACCGAAACCTGATTTTATTAACAGTTGAATTCCCTTTGCTCCCATTTCTCTCTTTTTCTTCTTTATTTTTTTCGTTTCCTTTACCGTGTAAACATGAGAATTCTGGATAACTCGGTTCAAATTTAGGGCCATTGACGATTTTACGAAACAACAAGTCCTTTGTATTTTCTGACCCATCACTTCGTGATCATTCCTATTTCCTTATCTCCTCTTCCCTTATCTATTTTAATCTATTTCCTTATCTCTCGCTTGGTATTAAATATGTATCTGTTCCATTTTAAGTGCACACAGATAGCATGACTTGCTGTCACCTATAAAAAAGCAGACCCCGGTGTGCACGTCGTTCCGGTCTACGATTCTCCATTATCCTTCGCGTACATAGTTCCACGAAACTATAACAACAAAAAATACGATCCTTTCGCTCCATCTATTTAAAAATCGCTCGTCACACAAGCCGATAAGTGCAGGCGCCTGGATTACAAGATCGCTGTTAACGCCTCGGTATTAATTTCACTCGGCCCACGTAATATCCTAGGATAACGATTGTCGTTAGTCAGAGTGCCGGAGGAGCGGACGAGACGGAAGAATGAAGCTGGTCGGAATCATCGAGCGGGGACATCCGCGTAATAAACGGCGTCGCGACGTCTCGATGACCCCGGCGGAGGTGTCGAACGCGCGTGGAGGAGGAGAAGCGTAATGCGATGTGACCTACAAAGAGAGCCATCGGAGATTTACGGGTGGACGTGACTTTCTGCTTCTCCTCAAGTCGCGCGCGCGTCTCTATATGACGGATGATCGCCTCCTCCCCCGCCACCACCATCCTTCTTCCCCCCGTCCTTCACCTCCGTTCGGCCGATGCTGCTCCTCTCGTTCGCCTTCTCCGTCACTTCTCTCTCTCGTCGCCGCGTGTCTCGCGTCTTTTTCTCGCCGCCGCGGCTAAACCAGGCTCGACGGCGGAGCGGCGCGCGCGAGCAGGACGGAATGACACATCTTTAGAACAATCACCCGTTGTGAAAGCGCCTAGCCGCGCCACGCCGGTCGGAATATCCACTGCACCGCGATGTAATAACGAGCGGCACAGACGAGAGATCGCGGGCGTTTTCTCGCCGATCGATACGAGAGAGTCGCGCGGGATTTCGCGTCGATGGCGAGACAAGGCGCGCGTATCGCCAACGAGAGAGCGAGATAGACGAAAAGACGGAGAGAAAAAGAGAGAGAGAGACAGGCTGTAGTAAATATCAATAGACCGCGGCTATACACCGCAGGTCTCTCTCTCGTTTCGCCGAATTACGAGAGTCGCATTCTCGCGTGGCTGTCGACGACGACGTTTCCACGCCTGTCTCTCTCCTACGCGCGTTACGCGAACTCGCATTCTCCGCGATCGGTCACTCTTGGCATCGCGCGCGCGGATCGGAGAATAGCAGAGGTGTCTATTATTACATGTTTTGTAACTTTGTGAGGCAGGACCGGCCGATAATCGATGGAGCTTGACTCTTCTTGATTTTGTCATTTTTTCTCTGTCTCTTTTTTTTTTCTTTTCGCGAAACAACCTTGGAGATTAAAGTCAATCTCCGACCGCCGACAATCCCGAGAGCGATCGAGATCTCGGGGCGGATCGCGCGAAAATCACCTCCGTCCGCGACTATAGATGCAACTTTTTTTTTTTTTTTTTTTTTTCCGTTATCTATAGCACGGAAATTTCGAGAGATCAATGAGAGAAACTTCGCAGACGCGCGATCACATACACGGGGAATAAAGTCCAGTTTGCGAAGTTTAATCTCTGCGCGTGGCGCGTTCAAACACCGAGGCGCGCGTCGCACTCGCGACACGATCGTCGTAACGGTATATCTTCGATCGATTAACACACAGCGAGAGAGTCGCTGGAAGTCGCGTTCACTCGCGAACAAACCGTTTCTCCCGTTTAGAAACACGACAAACGTGGAGGGGGGAGTGATCGCTCCCGCAAGATTCAGTGTATCACTTAGAAAGCGATCCACTTTGAAACACCGACGCGGGAATAAACATCGAGGAAGAGAGAGAAAAAGAACGGCCAATTCTGAGGTGTGATTTCGAATAAGACGCGTGTAAATGAAAACACCCTCGACAGATAAATCGACGCGAATCTATATCGTCGGATCGACCACGTCCGTGTGTTTACATACAAATTTCGAGGCGGTTTTTCGGACGCACTTTCTTTTCCGACACACTTCGGACAACGACGAGAGAGAGAGAGAGAGAGAGGAGAACTCGTCTTCTGGAAATTGTCGAAAGAGAGATTCCCCCGTCGGCTGCGTCCCGGAATGCCGTCGAGGAGAGACCGAGTATCGAAATCGAGTGTGCAACGGCGACACGCGCTTGTCCGAAGTTGCGGGGGATCTCGCGACAACAATCGCCGTCCGAGTCGCGGGAGACTCTGGCGAGGATCAGCTGGTGGTACACTCACCTTGTTTGGAAAAACACGACGGTCCTTTGTTATTATCCTTGGTCAATTTGGGCGACGGTGGAGAGTCTTCTCCGCGAGAGATAGATAGATAGAGACAGAGAGAGAGAGAGAGACGACGTATAATCCAAGTATATATATATCATATATATATACAATGCACACACGCGGACGCGTACACGCGCCTTCGCAGCCTGCGATCTTCCGGGAGCGCGTATATCCGATGGTGTGTATACGTAATCAGAGTGATACTCGGCGAGGAGGCGGCGCAACACACAGAGAGATGATCACACAGAAGAGCACACTGTTTTCCCCCGCGCGCAACCACGTACGGACGCAGCGTCGTCGTAGCGTCTGTCCTCCGCGTTAATAGTCATCGTCCATCGGCAGGACGACGCTGGGCACTGTCACTACGCTTCTCGGCGTAGCCATCTGCGATGCCACCGGGCGTTCATCACCTCGTCATGTGCACAACGACGACGAAGAGACCGAGAGACTACGAAGAAGACGGGCCGAGGTAGACGGCGAGAGGAACGTGCGAGACGGGACGAACGGAAGTGTGTGAGAGAGAGCAGCGTGGGAAACACACGAGCAACGCGCTCCGCGCAAGCTACGAGCCGACTGAAGGCGACCACGGGCCACAACCGGTCGTCTTGCACGCGCGTGCGACTCGAATGCGATGCGCCGCCCCGCGCTCCCCCCGCCACGCCGTACCCAGCGCGCCCGGAGAGGGGGGATTCTCTCTTACTCCTCCGCCGTGGCCGATACCGGCTGTGTGTGCCGAGTCCTCGCCGGCGTGCTGCGGACGAGCGGCGCTTTTCCGGCGCGGGATTCCTCGCCGTGCGTAAGTACGGACGGGCGAATGCACGCTCTCTCTCGCTCGCAGCAGCGAGTGAACGTCGGACGGATCGACGTGAATCGACGAATCGGTTCGCCGGAAGAAACTCGCTCGAAACAACGGCCGTGCCAGCCGCGTTCTTCGATCTCCCTCTTCCACCGGCTCCTCCGCGGCACCTTAGTCACCGCCGCGCGCGCCCGTTTCACCTCTTTCTTTCTTTCTTTCTTTCTCTCGCGCTCGCTCGCTCACGTACGTGTACTCCCGTCCGCGGAAACTTTATTTATATCCACCGGCCGCGGCGGTCGCGCGCCTCAGTCTGTCACGGGCGTAGCGTCGGTGCGGCCGCCGTGGGCTTCTCGTTCTCCGCGAGGCACGTGGACGGCGAGACGCACCGGCGGCGACGTCGTCGTCGACAACCAGGACCGTAGCGATTTATTTACCGCGACGATGTGGATACGCATATTCCGTATGTCGACGGATAAGATAAGATAAGCCCTCCTCTCTCTCTCTCTTTCTTCGAGCGGCATACGCGGAAGCACGCGACGCTGGAATGAGATAATAAGAAAAAAAACAAGGAAAGAGAGAGAGAGGGAGGGAGGAGAAGCGTCCTCTCGGTATATCCCGGACGGCTGAGTGACTACTACTCCGCGCCAGGTAGCATTGGCCCCGCTAAACGGTTGAAAGTAATACTGTCTAGTGAGAGGTTGTTGGGACCGACGACGTTGCTCTCGCTCGTTCGTCGTCCGTCCCGCGTTTCCCCCCCCGGTTCTCGGCACTCTCTTTCTCTCTCTCTCCGTCTCCCGTGCAGCGCGTACCTCTTTCCCTCTCTCTTCCTCTCTCGCTCCCATCAGGGCGCTCTCAAGCCGTCCTTGTCGCGCGCACGACCGGCCCGTGTGTCCTTGTCCCGCGTTGATTCGTCGTCACGATCTCTCGTCTCTCCCGCGCGGTGCATATGTACGCGCGCGACACGCACACCAAGTGTGCCGAGGTGTGTGTGTGTGTGTGCATGTATACACCTCACGGTGAAACTCGCCGACGACGACGTAGATAGTAGTAGTACGCGCGGCACGAGCACCGTTACCGTTGTAGTGGTGATCTCCGCCAGCGTATCCTCGGGTATCGTCGGTGGAGACGAGTGTGTGCCGCGGCCTCGGGTGGGGACAGCGCGACACGCATACATGCGCGAGTACGCCCGTGCATGCTCAGCCGCCATCTGGCGGGAAGGAAGCGCGGCGGCGGCGACACGTGTACAGGGCACGACAATGATGCCCTCGCTGTTCTGAGCGGAATCGACGAGAGTGAAAAACGCGTCCGCGTCTCGTACTCGCCCCGGCGAGCGACGATTCTCCCGTCGTCGAAGCCTCACCACTCGACTGAAAGTCGTCGTACGCGAATCTCCGCCGCACGACGGCTCCTTCCTCGAAAGAGCGCCTGGAAGACCGGAACTACGGGCATCATTGACGACCAGTGTACGTTGCGGCAGACGCGTATGCTCCGTCACCGCCGCCACCGTCGCGTTGGTAGGGTGCAGACGCAGGGAGAAGAGAGATGCGGCTGCGCCGCGAGCGAGGGGAAGGAGCGCGAGTAAGCGCGACGGACGGAGCAAGGGTGGAAGGGCGTGCGCGAGAACGAGACGGACGCGCGCAGGGGTTGAGAGGTAACGAACGAACGAGCGAGCGAGCGAGCGAAGGGTCGCTCTCCTCCGTGCGACCGAGAGGAGAGTTGTCGCTGCCGGTGGGGCGGTTTGACCTGAGCTCTAGTTCCCCTCCATTCAATCCACGGCCACAATATCGGTTATAGCGAGCCACTGTTGCCAGATTGCGCGCCTTCACGGCGGCGGCGGCAGTGGCGGCGTGTGGGTGGAGCCGTACGATAGAGGGAAAGGACCTCACTATCTCTCTCTCTTTCTATCCATCCTTCTCTTTTACTCTCGTATCCATCGTACACCACCGCAGCGCGCCTTGCGCGCTCTCTCTCGTCCTCGTACGCGTTGCTCGGATCCGAGAAACCGGCACGTCTGTCGCTGTCTGTGCCTTTCTCTCTCTCTCTCTCTTTCTCTCCTCGTCTCCCTTACCCCTTCTTTCGCTGCCCCCTCCCGCTCTCTCACCCTCTCAGCGGGTTTCTCTCCGTCTCTCTTTGTCCGCCGGCTCTTTCCGCCACGGCGTCGTCCTCCGTCTTCCGTTGTCGGCTGCTCCCGACGCCGCTGTGTGTTGTCGCTACCGGGACGTACACAGACCCCTACTACCAAACCTGGCTGGCCGCATGTAGCGTTTCTACATGTGTGCCCTCCAGAGAACTTATGCACCGGCGGGGCAGGCAGGTATGCGTGTCTGTGTCGATACGTCTCTCCCGATGACTCGTCGCCTATACGACGAGCGTAGGTACGCTCTCGCGAGTCGGCTATAGGACAGCTTCGCGCGCGCGAACTCTCGGGGACAACGTCGTCGCGGCGAGCGGGAGCTCTTCTCGCGCGGTAATCCGCGTTCCGCTACCGAATCGACGCGTTCGCGCGCACCTTCCGCGTGCGATGATCCCATCGATTTTTCTTCTCGATCCCCTGGAGCTTGCGACTAGCCACCTCTCGCGCGACTCCCAATCTTCCCCGCGTCGTCCACGTAGTCTGATTCGCGCACGTGCGTTGCGCGTGTTGCCTCGTGGGCTACGTGAGACTTCGTACACCTGGATAGAGAGGCAGGTTTATGTAATTTGACAGCAACTTCACCAGGCGAACTCATGAAGGTCGCATCTCTCGTGAATAGTTCGGGCCGGCACTCTCATTTGTCGCATGTTATGACGAGAGAAAAGTACGAAAGAAGCGCAAAAAAAATTATCAGAATTTGCTCGGAACACAACAGGTGCGCTCGTTTCGAGCCGAACTAGAATACACTTTTTGCCTTTTAGACTGAGACAAGTGTATAATCTAGCGTTGAGGGGAAAAGGAACGAAGTTCCAGTAGTTCAGCACTAGTTCAGCTAAAACAAACATGACACGTAAGATGCAATGTGAAAGTCTCAGTATAACTTTCAGTTAATTAGTTGCGAGCGATGTAAGAAAAAACTTACATTATCGCTTGACGTACATTTAATTGTTAATTCGAGATATATTCACGACACATTTTCTTCATAAAATCAGCATCCCTGCGAAGACAATCATTATCGAGCAGGCACGACGTCTTATGTCATCGATACTTGAAATTCGACGTAAACTTGGCTGACACGGTCGATACGTCGCTCGCGATAGACACGTGAGTTTCTGCTGTTTCGGCGGTGCGACACTCGAAACTCGGGACAAACAGACGTTCCAGATTTATACCGTTTCACGTGTGTACACACGGTGAGAAAAATGTACCGCGTGTACGGACGCGCTCACGTTCCGTTAATACATTCTGAAGGTATCTCCTCTCAGCCGGTCCATAAGATGGAGATGCCGAGATCGAGAACGTCGAAACGGGATTTCGCGTTTGAACGCTCATTCGGACGGGATTTGCGTAGACGCGTGATGGAGAAAAGACCGCGAGACGAGGAACGAAGGAAAAGAGAGAGAGACTATCAAATAATTTCCATTGTTCGCTGCTCGACGACACGAATCATTACTTCTTGCTGCTGTTATTAATTACCTGCATATCAACCGTCATTTCAACGTTATTCGGAATTTCTCTCTTTCTCTCTCTATCTGAAACGAAACTGCGCGGCGGAAAATAGGTCCGACAACGGTGATTACGCTCGAAGCGTAAGCTTGGTGTACTCGCCGATCAACGCCGAGCCGCTGCTCCGAGACCTCGTTACGTGTCACGGATGTTTAGAATGATACGTATGCGTGTACGGGAATGCGCACTTCGGACAATCGTCATCATCATCATCATCGTCGTCGTCGAATGTCTCCTCGAGCGGTAGCTTAGCGGAGAGCGGCTACGTGGCGTTGCCTCGTGCCGCGGATTATTACACAGGCGTGTCCGTGCGGTCGGTTTGATATAAAATTAACTGCGCACACCCTGCGCGACCCTTTCCATGACCCGTCATTTTGAGACGATGTATCGACATCGATCCCCCCCCCTCCCCGCGCGATATCCAGATATGGCGCTTTGTAAATACCGCCGGCGCGTCGATTCCCGTCGATTGTGCAAAAGCTCGAGCCGACGATCGAATTACCAAAGATACGGGCCTACGATCGGGACGAGAACGATTAACCCGTTATTAAGCACGCTAAACGACCCGGCTGTAACAATCTCGTTCGAGCGAGCGTCCTCCGACGAGCGTCATCCGAAATATTCGTATCCATAGATACATCGCTCGTAAATTACAGGCGACGACGAGACCTGGTCGGATTCCTCGTCGAAGGTTTCTCGCTGCCCCGGTGTGCTCATTCAAGGGTGGGAGAGGGGCAGAAATGTTCGGTCGCAAGGAAACACACCCGGTTCACGCGTCTTGCTTTGCGTCGAGAGCGAAAGGGCCCCTCATCCACCACACGCCGTTCCTCCGTCCCACGCCTAAATTCGTGCCTGCCAGTCGTTACCTTCTCTCTCTTTCTTTCTCACCCTTCCCCTCCCTTCTCTCTCTCTCTCTCTCTTTCTTTATTTCTTTCTCTTTTCCGGTTACTCGTAGATCGTCCTTCCCCACGTGCCTCTCGCTCGCACCTTTCCACGATCGTTTTCCGTTTCGCTCGCTCCCATGTCGGACGCGCGTGCGAGGGCACACCGAGGTGACCAGTGGCGTAGCTACAGGATATTGACCAATGTCAATATTGGTATCCTGACCCTCCTGTCCCTCGACATAATACGCGCCGCCACCTATTAGCGACGCTCAAGTCGCCATCGAATTACTTTAAGATTAACTGCGACGAAATCAGCTTCTCTACATATCGCCGCGGCAGGAATTTCTTTCCCATTATCTCAGAGCTCACCTTCGCGCAGTGTAATCGTAGAAATCGTCAATATTGATATCCTAATCCCCTTATCCCCGGTCACAATGCCATATCAGCTACCTACTAACGCCGGTCCCCGTCGGGATAAGATTAGAATCGATGAGGTTACATTTTCGTGTATATACACGCACGTTCACGGTACAACAGGATTTTATCGCTTTCCAAGCGAGTGACGACCTGCTAATAGTAACAGGTAAGAGCGGCTAGTTTCTTCCTCGATCCTTTTAACATGTGTCGAACGCTCTCTAAGAAAAGAAATAAAGAAAAGAGTCAAAAACGCCAGCCATTGTACTTTCTCGAATAATCTCCCAAAGCCGACCTATTGAATAGCACACCGAAGGGTTGCCGAAAATTGAATGTTTCTTTTAACCACGTAAGAAATTAATTTTTCATCAAATTAGGATTAGGATTTCCTTACCGCCGTTGTCAAGTCGTTTGCGCCTACGTAGATGGCCTACAGACTAATAAGAATTTTTTCACGATATTGACACTCGTTAACTTCTCTCTGAATTTTAAAATCTACATTTTAATTTTAACGCATTCTTGAAACGTCTCGAAACATTTTGACGCTAAAAGAAAGGAAACGGAAATTTAAGATCGTCCTCAGGATCAAAGTAAATTATATTATTGAAAATGAAGTTTCTTTTTAAACCTTCCTATTTTGCTATCTTGATTGCTATCGTGCTATAGAATTAAAAGTTTACAATTAAAGGCCAAACTTTCGAATTTCGGGAATTTAAGTCTAACAGCGCGGGGATAAAATTGTTCGACAGGAAAACTCGGGATCCCTCGCGTTGAAATTTATTCACTAGCTTACTTAAACGACGTTCATTTTCCGAGGGACTGTATCGGGGGATGACGGAACGATGAAAAGTTCTCATCTAACGTTGGAATGTCGAGATATATTTGTTTGTATTAGTATTAGGCAGGACATTAGTTCCCCACTACCTGTGTCGCCGAAGGTTCAAGCGCGTCGACATAAACGAAAAATGTGTCCGGCCACATATTTCCCGAAGTAACGAAATTTTCCAGCAATTTCCAGCAGGTAGTCCGTCTTAGTTGAACCCTCAACGGGTTTAGGGCTCTGTTAGACTCGATTCAAGACACACCAGCAACACATCGTGACTACACGATGACCACGTGGCAGCCACGCAGTAAAATTCTCCCCGCTGCCGAATGCCGATCCGGTCAAGGTCGTAACGGACGACAAATCGACAATCGGTAGATTATGGTCCGGCCGAGCAGATCGTCGGATGTTTATGGCGCTCGCTACCTGAAATATGCACTTCCTACCGCGACGATGATGATCCCCGGGCAGTGCATATTCAGCCGATCGTTTGATGCGCACGAGATTACAGGATCGGGACGTGGTTAATCAGAATTTCTTTGATGACGGCACGCCGAGAGTCTCTCTTTCTCCGCCTCCTCTTCTGCCTGAGAATCGAGACCGATCGCGCGCGTCTGGCTTTGATTCCCCTCCCCCCCCCCTTCCCCTCCGGAATATCCCGTCATTTCGCGCACTTCGCAAAACTCGCACGCGAAAAATTCCGCTTAACTGACGTGTGCGATTGTACTGCAAACACGATCTTCCTCATCGGCATTTAGCCGCTTCACAAATATGTTCAAGTCGGAAGGAACTGATTTCATTTTCAAAGAGACGTAAAAATCACAATCATATGACGATCATCACACACAATCTTTCGACTTTAGAAATTTCCTTCTTCCCACAGAAGATTCGACACGCGCGGAGAATCGTCCAGTTTGGGGAAATCAATTTCGAACGTGTCGGATTTGCGAAAATTTCAGAATCGCGACCGCTCGACCTTCTAATACGTTAATCGTCTCCGTCTATCGAGATTGCAGATAGAGTTTCATCATCGGACGGTATTGCTTATGGCGCGAGGCCTTAAATGGTCCTTCGCTGGCGCGCAGCAATTTGATACTCGAGGCTAGTTACACCGGTATACATTTTCCTTATTTTCCCCGCGCCCATATAGAAGAAACGCCCGGTTTCTCCCAGAGACCATTTTTAGTTCGTCGTAGGCGCATATAAAGCAACGCCACTTTCGATCCCCGTGCAGCTTGATCGGCCAACGTCGATCAGAGCACACGCGCGTGTCTCACGCGTGCAATACTTTCCGAATCTTTCCCGCGAACAGGCGGTTCCTATGATAAACTGTAAGTGGATCCGATTGTGCGGGAGAAATTCGCGGATTCGTTCGCTGCGCAATTATCCTACACAACGTATATCAGCTTGAGCGCGATTCGCCTTGATCGTTGTGGAGAAAAAAGATTGCTTGAATTAATAAGTGATAAAATAAAGGAACCAAACATGTTTTGATTGAAGGAAACGGAATTCCTAATTCTTATTAACCGAATTCGGTTATAACGGCCAGAAATTCTGCTTCGTCTTCGATGAAAAAAAGGCGTTTGGTTCGTTCAATGCCACGTCGACTCAACCAATATTCTTTCCCCCGAAGAAATAAGTGCTAGATTCAAGCAAATAATTATTCTAATACTCTTTAGCGCATTTTTACTCGGATCAAGAAATATATATCTACTTGATCCAAGAATTTAAATCTGAATGATTGAATAATATACAATAAAGTTAGACGGAAATGAAAAAGCAGATTCAAGATGAAGCTCACGCTTCAATGGATAATATTAGAGAAAACGAATCTCTCAACATTTGCGAGACTTAGGAGCCTGTATTCATAGTTGTAGATTATTTACGATCTTTGATTGTCGAAAGTATAATTAATTACAGATTCGCATTCATCGACCGTTATTCGGCTATTCGGCTCGATATTTCTGCTTGTGTGAAGCAAGTACGACAAATGATCAGAGATTCATGAAATTATGATTATTTATCAGACGATACATACCGCAAATGCTCTTATTCAGTGGCACCAACACCGACACTCCTGTGTAGACTCGATTTGACGGTGGCAACGTCTATTAGCTAACGCGATGCCTACGAGAGCACGGTTGAATATTTTACTAACCGACGAAATATTTTAACGCACCGGGAATTGTAAACAACACACCGATACACACGTGCTTCGCGATGTGTGCGCGTCCTTCTCGAAGCTTAACGACGCAGTCACAGATAATACGTGGTAGAAGCACGACGAGAGTACCGACAACAATTGACATTTTCAGACAGGGCAAAGACTCACGGCACACAAGTTGCACAATCAATATATATCACTCGTTCAAATTAAAAATCAAGATCGAAATATCGAGACGACCGACTATTAAATCATTTAATATCCACTTTTTCCAAGCATGCTTACTGCGCCGCGCGTACAGCCGTTCTCTGTTAGTTTTTAGGCAGACCCTTCTTCGTCGTCACGGAGGAAAAGGCACACTGTCATTTGTGGCAACAAAGGACAAGCTGTGTTGCAGTAGCCTTATATTTCGAGCCACTCCCATTGATCCCTTAACCCCTTGCGGTCACCAGCCTGGATATTCTTCGCAAAGCTGTTTTACCACAATTTGGTAATGAAATTTGGTATTATGTTCAAAACTATCATCTCCCAAGTCGAAATTCTACTGCTATTTTAAATATCTCCATCAATTTCATCTCGTTCGTCGCCTACTACACCGAGGACTATTTGAATGTACATCGCTCGCTTGTCGCGCGGAGATGATCACGCACCTACCGAAAGGTGTGTCGCCAAGTGGCTTGAGATCGCGAGGGAATTCGCGGAGTTAAGGTAAGACCAAAACGTCGACTTGTGTGAACGCCATAACGAATCTCCAAGACTTGTCTTGGCTTGGCTTTCCTTCTCGTTTGCGTGGGATTTTTCCTCGAACGGCCGGCGAGAAGGCATGAACCGCGAATGATAACGACGACAAGTGCGCAGTTTTTCGCATAAACTTCCCGATAAGCGCATTCGCATAAACGTACTTGCGGACTGAATTCGCAACGAACGTTATCGCAGCGACATGACGCCGATCATTCGGCCACGGTGCAGATCACGCGATGTCGATTTACAAGGACAAGGAGCTGCCGCTCGTTGCCGATTTCAATGGCGTTTCGGGCGTCGTCGTCATCGTCGTCGTCGTTGCTCGGTCATGCGGCGTTGTAAAGACAACACTAAACAAAATAGCCGGCAACATCGGTCGGGAACGACGGAAATATACAGCTGTGATGTCGTCACCCGCGTTGAGGAAAACCTCTGTTTTCGACTGCTCGGACAAGAGTTTCCTCGGGAGAAAAACCGTGCGACACCAGGCATTCACACGCGTTCCAATATTTGCAGAAAGAATCAGTCTCGTAGGTATTAAAATCTAGTCTGTCTCTACACGGAGAAAAAATAATTCGCTGGCGCGGCAAAATCTGTCGGTTATTATGTGGACGGCAAAACGATTTATTAAGAGTACTCGTTGCCATTTTATTTTTCGCTCCATTATTTTGCTCAATCTACAAATTATTTTGCTGTAAGAACGAATTAGTAAATGTAGGAAAAACACTATCTTGTTCTTGCTGCGAATTACTGTGCCCGAAGTGAATTAATTCACTCAGCGAAACTTTTTTATTTTTTATTTCGGCAACAAAATTGCTTCCGCTTCAATTATGAATAATTCGCTGATTTGGTTATAACTCAATTTTATCGTTGCCGCGACAAATATGCAGCCGCAAAGATGTGGTTTCGCTAAAATAGCAAAATTATTCTTCTCCGTGCGAGAGCAAGAAGGACAGAGAGCTCTGTTTTCTTGGATTTTTAGCTTCTACGGCTTCTACGGAGAATTGGCGAACATATGTACCGGCATGATGATGCACACAGGTACGCGGGAAAAAAATTCCGCCGGTGTAACTAAACTTTCCCATTGCCTGAGGACCAGACAAAACTCGGTCGTAGGAACAGAGAAAAGATTCCTGCAGGGGGATTTTCTCACAGACCACTGCTCTCGATTGTCTCAAATGAGTTTCGATGCAGCTGGAATGTTTACTGAGAAAAAAAAACTGGTGTCAACGACATTTGGCTCGAACGAGCAACATTTTTTCAAGGACAACTTTTAGTCTACCACTGAACAAATTTTACAGTTGCTTCAGTAAGTAGAGTCAATTGAATCAACGATTGCGATTTGTCCAACAATTGTATCCCCCCTGTTCGGTTGCAGGAACCGAGTTTCTTTTTTTTTCCCCGTGTACCTCTGTGGTAGTAAAGCAGATGGACATTCTCGGCGCGAGAACTTCGCGTTCCTTCGTGACGGCGTGGCAGACGGATGGACGGAAGAACGAACGAACGCGGTGTCACTCGCGCGCCATTGCGGCTGCGACGTGTCAAAGGTCAGTGTCGGGCCCATAAAAGCGAATAGTTCGACTCGCCATTCGCTCGCGCTATCCGTGCGAATTGTGCACACGTGGAGGCGCGCCAAGCGATATACCCGCGATATTATCGCGATATCGACACCTTCGACCGGAGGTATTTGAAAAATGCCGGCGCGAGGTTTCCCGCGAAGATCGCGACGCCGATATCCATCGTTCGTGTGTCGATCCGACGATACGGGCATTTATCTTGACGTTGCTTTCGCGACGGACGTCACTCGTGTTTTCGGCTGTTTTTCCCTGGCTCAGACGTACTTCCGACCCGAATTTTCCGATACCTGTAAGTTCAGGAGCAACAATGTCCGTTTAATTTGTATGAAAACTTTGGTCCTACTTAGAGCGCCTCTAAATCGTAGAAAACGTGTAAAATACCACTTTGTAGGTCCGAAAGAGGACCTCGGCAAAGCCTCGTAAAACCTTTCGGATTCTAACCTGTTCCTCTAATCTCATTCAAGTAATATATTCATTGTTCGTTATTCAAGGAGATAATTTTAGATTTGATAACAATACTTTCTTCACATGATTATTAATAATGATGATGTTAATCGGAGATTCTTCCTGCAGCTTTTAAACTGCGATAATAACTATGTCTTCGATAATTATATAATAAGATATTTTTGTTTCATAAAAACTAACATATGTTTCTTGTTCTTCCTTGCAGCAAATTTTATGTTTATTTTTTCGATAAATTGTAACAGGAGTCAAAAGAGGTTATTACAGGCATCAGAGAATCCGAGCGGGCTTTACACGGAATATTGAGATCGAAAGTAGAGCTATAATTTAAGCTGGGGAAGTTAAATATAATTAAACGAGGCTCACGTAGGCTTTGGAATATCCAAGTAGGCTAAATGGAATTTTCGGGTCGAAAGTAGGTACAAAATTTCGACTCGGCTCGTCGCAATCGATGGAGCAATCGTGTGAGCGTCCATCTCGCTCCCAGAGAGCCGACCTCGGCGCGGAGCGGCGTCTCGGTACGTTTCCGGAGGACTGGTTTCCTCGTGAGAAACTTGAATAAATACGATAACCGTTTGAGCAATCGGATCGCTAATTATTGCTTGCCACGGAGAAAATACAAAACAGGAGGAACGATAGAGCAGAGCGGGGAGGGGGGTGAAGGGGATTATGAAATATCGCCGATGCTTCGTGTAGGTTTCGTATAAACGTATACATTGAGGTGCGCGCGCGCGCGCTCGATTGTCGACGATCGGGATGTTAATTGAAAGGATCTGATATTGGGAAATATCGGAGTGGAATTGTTGTTGCCGTCCGCTGTATGTGTGTGTGTGTGCCAATGAGCCGCGGATACTTTCACCGATAAACGATAAAACGGGCAAGAATTCCTTTACGTTCGCGAAATATATCGGATCGATAACGCGCGGGTGGTGACGCGCGGCGGTCTTTGATCGTTTCGGAAGTGCGGAGTAAAATTGACTCGCGATTAACTCGGCGAAGGAGAGAAGAAGAAAAGGAAAGCGACGGCTCACGGTAGGAAACCGCGAAAATAATCCACGCAATACCCAACGCGACCGTCCGTCCGTCTATCAGTTCGCTGCGTCGGCCGGTCCGCGCGCGCAGCGCCGGAATCGATAGTCGCCCGCGCTATAATGCGGATAATTTAGTGCTTAACACTCTGATTACCATATGAGTAACGGGTGGCATGTAGATAACAATGTCTGCGCCGGGCTGTTTGCACAGTTGCGCGCGCGGCCATCCCGTTGGGTGCGCGAGGTAACGCGAGGTAACGCGAGATTGAAGAACAATTTGAAAATGTTCGCTTCGAGAATCGTTCGTGCGGACGACTCTGGTGATGTCGGCAGGTAGAAAGCAGAAGGACGACCCGTCAGTCATCAAACCGTCACGAAGTTACGGGCTTTACGTTCAGTCCGGCTTGTAAACGTTAATAATGTGTAACGCGATTTTTTATTTTCTCTATCCAAATTCTTAATATACATGTATATATATATATATATATATATATGAGTAATTAATAAAAAAGAGATTCTGTAGGCATGCATAAAGAAAGATGGCTTCGAGTTTGTGAGAAAAACGGTTTACTTTTTAGGACCTCCTATCAATAATGAGAATCAGCCGCCGTATATGGTAGTGGTATTCTACATAATCCATCTCACTGCTTCCAGTGCGCTCATTCGCTCAGATTAATTAATCGCTCATTAACTATTGTGAAATTTGCAAAATAATGCATGACTTTTCTGCTCAGTTTAGCCCGTTCTACCTTCACACGAACGTTTGGCGGACAAGTTTCGGATACCTTATATGTATATGTGCATATATATATATATATATGCATTTTGCACGCGACGGTGAGAAAGAACGACGCTTCGGCCAACTTTGGGTGGAGAGATCAGGTCACACTGGATTGATGTACGACACGATGAGAGAATAATGTTACGAAGGGAATCGGGAAATCGAGGATGGCAAAAAGCAAAAAATTGAATCGGGAAAAGTCGACTAAGCATGCAGCGTCCTAGTGTACTCCGGTCTATCGATATTACTAGCAAATGGGAAAACGTCGGATATGCGCTCCGCGATAAGAGGAATAGGGAGAGACGAGACAGGGAAGAGTGAGAGAGGAGGGTTGAAGGAGACCGAAAGAGCGGGAGACGGAGGGAGAGAACTAGGGAGAGGCCACGGGTGAGAGAGACGGAGAAGGCGCAAGCTGCAGACAGGAAACCGAATAAAAGCCAAGAGACCATAAAAAGAAAGTAGACTCCACCGCGGCCTGGAAAAGCACGGTGGAGGAGGAACGCCGGGCAGAAAGCGTGGTACTTTTCCGAGAAATAGAAGAATAGAAAGAGGTAAAAAGGAGAGGGAAAGAAAGAGATACGGAAAGATAGACAGAGAGACAGACAGCTAGAGAGAAGGAGAGAGAGAGAAAGAGAGAGAGAGAGAGAGAAAGACGAGGGAAATGTATGAAGGAGAAAGAGAGATGGGCAATGAGAGACCGATCGTAGTTCCGCTCCTGCTTCGAGCGAGAAAGGCAAAAAGAACAAAAGCTCGTGAAAAGGAGAAAATGATTCGGCGGAATAGCGATTTTTGGACAAAGTGAAAGAAAGGGAGCAGTGAAGACAGAGAGGGAGAGCAACGACAACGAATAACGAAGAATAAGGGCCAGGGATGCCCGGAGCTTACGGAAAAACCGAAAGCCTTAACAGGGTTGGATAGATAAGGGTGACGCGGAGAGAGACGAGCAGGAAGGTAAGAGGAGGGAGATGGAAGGGAGCGCGACATGGTGTAGAGCGGGAAGAGGGAAACCTTTCACGAGTCGCCCGTAACGGGGGTGGTAGGCTTGTGGGACCTCAGGGTTAGAAACGTCGTTCGGGAAAGGCGTCGCAGGAACGGAAGGGAAAAGGACAAGTGGAGCAAGGAATGAGCCGACTCGGAGTGTCTACCCGGAATCGGTGAGAAACCCAAGCGAAACTGGGACCGAGGGAAACGAGCGAGCCAGCGAACGAAGAGTCGAGACAATAGCGAGAGAAAAGGGGAGAAGGCAGGAGTGAGAAATAGGAAGAGAAAGAGAGAAAGAGAGGGGGAAGAGAGAGGAGGAGAAGAGAGAAAGAGAGAGAGAGAGAGAGAGAGATAGTCTACGTCTATATGAAGGAGCCGACCTTCATTTTATCCCTCAAACGGTCGACCGTAGAAAGAAGCGCAGATGCGTTCGTTTTGAAACACGCAGTACTCGGGAATTTACAAATTATTAGCATCGCAACGTGGCGAAAGATTCCTCAACTTTTCAACGTTACAGGGCGTTATAAAACAACGAAGGCGATAATAAATATACGTAGCTCGCAAACCTTATGCAAAACTTCAAATACTGAATACGCGTATTAATTCCTCAATTTTGTGTTCGTGCAACTTCTTCCGAATCGTCAACAAAGACCGCTCTCTCACATCCTTCTAGGTTATTTTCTGCGTCACACGTTATACTTTTACATTTACAACACCTTCGTCACGTTTCTCCCAATTCGTGACGTTGAAAAGATTTATAGCTTTCTTTCCCAGGTTCGTCGACCAATCGCCGTTGGAGACGCAGGTAGCAACGTCGAGATTTCTCGAATACGTCAAAATACCGTCTTGAGCAGTGATTCTTCGCCGCTTCGGGCTCCCCGACCGAAAAATCTCGACGAGACGACTGCACTCGAGCAGTACGCGTTTGCGGTCCGGTCGCACAATCGTAAGTGACCGTGAAGAGACACGGTGAAATAAGGCCGCGTCCACCTTTCTACTCGCGATACCGCAAAAGAAAACGGTGACCCGCGTCATCCGCGCGGCGCAGCGCATCGCGCGCGCGCATTCCACCTTGTTAGTTTAGCTCTTAGCGTTGGTTTCGCTCCGGTTTCTTTCTTTCCCCGATTCACTTCGCAGTGCTTGAAAATAATCCGAGCTCATGGCCGGCCCAGGTGAACTCGCTCGGCCGACCGGCTTTGTTACGCGATTAACGTACGCGGTCAATTATACCGATATGCGTACGGTACATACCCCGTATGCCCACCGTCGACCGGGACACGTTCACGTGGCGCCTGTTCGACCGGGCCGTTTGTGTTCTGCTCGAATTAATCGCGCGAGAGCGAATCGTCCGCGCGTGGGCCTCGATCGGACCGTCTAATTCCGGATAAATCGGCTTTCGCGACGCGAGAAGATTGCAATCTCGCGGATAAAAGCACGCTTCTTCCGACCGATCTCCCGGATGGACGTGGAACGTTGCGTTTTTTTTTTTTTTCCACCGTGGGATTCCCGGGCGAATGTTTCTCCTTCGCGGTAATGTCGTCAACGATGTTCGTATTGAAAGAGGGAGATTGAACGCACGCTGAGAAAAATCCCACGAAAATTACCGTGACTTTCGGCAATTCTACTATACTTTCCTCTGATTTCGATGAAATAAAAGAAATAGTAGCAACAATATGCATGCAAAGCTGTCACTGTGTGACACCGCTGATACTTATTATTCTTATTTATTCTTATTATTTTATCCACATAGTGCATAGTAATGGTTGTTACAAACTGTAACAATGATATTTAATGATATGAGAAATATTTAGAGGACAATTTGAGTGGTTTCGAAGGGGAAATACAGCGGAAGGAAAACCATTCCTTTCTCATCTCTCTCTAAGGTCCCGATATTTCGGTCCCCGAGGTATTCGGGCGCTCTCCTTCCACTAGGACATCCTTTACATTAAACAAAGTCAAATCAAACAAACACGTGCGCTAAATCCAGAGAAACCCTTTTTGTGCGCATACAACATCTCATACTGTTAAGAAAAAAAATACTTCTCCCGGCTATAACTCTTTCACTTGTGTGATCACAGATACGAAAAAGCTCTTTCCTCAGCGTATCAAAACGCACACGCACACACGCGCCAGTGTCCCCGAGCGGATTAATCTGCCATAAGCCTGACAAGCGTGCTGCTTTGCGTCTGTAACGAAGCTCTTCGGGCCGCAAGTCCCATTTTGAATCTGTCAACGCTCGCTTTCCGCCGTCTCCTTTAGCCCGAGATTAAAACTCTCGGTCGGAACGGAGAGACGGTAAACAAAAATAGCAAAATCCATATTAAAAAGGCGAAAAGGGGTCTTTACGGACGAGACTTTCACTCGGGCAAATCGCCCGGCGGGACGGACGGGGCGCGCGCACGGTCGGGGTTGCAAAGTGTCCCGAATTATCGGCGAAGTTTCGTAATGCGATTATTTTCGATCCGCGGGCAACGCACTCGCTCGCGCGGACACCCACGGGTTGAGTTCGCGCGCTGATCGCCGTACGAAAGGTCGCCGCGACCGTTGCGATCAGTCCCGACGGGGCGCGGGGGACGATCTAGGAACGGGGGTCCCGCTCGTTCCGGATTCTGTTCGATGGATCTCGACGACACGATCGGCCGCCGTGTTGGCGCGAGCGAAACGCTGGCGCTTCGCCGCGGGAACATCGCCGGCGGAAATACGAAGGATCTCGCCGGGGGGATCGGGACGGAATCTATCGCCGAGAGCGCCGGCCGCAGACTCTCTCTCTCTCCCCGAGAGCCTGTAGATTATTCTCGGCGGTAGACGCACAGCGGATGGACCGTTCGTTCGTTCGTTCGTTCGGTGGGCCGTATAGAAATACTCATTCTAATCATAGGAAATTCCTTTAACAGAGTGTGCGCGAGACGGGCAGGGAAGGAACGGCGACGAGGGAGGAAGGGAGGTTTCCTCGTGGATGGGAAAGAGCGAGCGAGACGGGGCTGGGAGGAAACAGGAAAGGGTGCATCCCACCCAGAAATTTCAGCAAGGAATCAAGACTGTCGACGATGACGACGACGAAGACAGAACTGGCTATAAATACCAACCCCTCTGGCCTCTCCTCGCAGCTTCTTTCTCTCCTCATTGCGCCTCTCTCTCTCTCCCTCCGGCGTGCGAAGATCCTCTTCCCGATCACGTTTCTTTCTCTCTCTCTCTCTCTCTCTCGCTCCGTTTCGCTGGATGTTCTTCCTCGTCACCTGCCGTCTCCGTTACTCCACCTTCTTTCTCGCGTTCTCTCGCTCGCTCGCTCGAGACGTCCTTCTTTTATCCTCCGCGGCGTTCCGTTTCCCTCTCTCCTCGTCCGCCCCTTTCTCACTCGCTCGCTCGTTCTCCCCGTTTCTCTCTCCCTCTCCCGCTCTCTCCTTCTTCCTCGTCCTCCTTACCTCCGTATAGCTCATGCCCGTACGCCTCTACTCTACAATATGTATTTAAAATAGCTGCATGCTGCAAAATAACTGAAATAGCCGTGAAGGGTCGATGATCTCCGCGACTCCTACTTCCTGGAAGAAGCACGTCTTCATGGATTTTCGACGACGACGCCGTCGTCGTCGTCGACGACCGAGAGAGGACCGACAACGGCCTGTCGCCACCGCCACTCGTCGCGTTCCTTCCACATTATTTGTCGCGCGCGCGCGCTCCGATCCACCTCGAACTCGCGGCGCACCGTTGACCCGACACTCGATATCGAGGTCGAACCTCCGCGTTGCCACGGTGGTCATAATATGCGGAAGGTCGCGTCGCGAGGGGATACAATTACACCGCCGCGGTCGAATACCAAAACGCGAACCGCGCGTCTCGGCAATTTTGCCGTCGCAATTTCCCCCGGCCGGATGGAAAACACTCGTTTCATCTCCTCGACTCTCCCGAGCAAAAACATCTGTAATCGTTTATTATGATTTTTATTTATATTCCACGCTTTGGTCATTTCTCGCGAGAAGCGCAATTTTACGAGCGCAGAGCTCGTGTCTGACGCACCTTCCAGAGAGAGAGAGAAGAGGAATTCGCACGGCGCTCGTCGCGCGCCGCGGTGGTTCGCGAGATTTGTTGCAGCGCTCTCTCGCAGCATGTGACTACCGCCGCTGGCGTGTACAGCCTTGACATTGGTCACGTTGAATTTGCCTCGCGGAAGGTTCCCGCGGAGGATCCACACGCGCGCTGTCTCGCTCGTGCGCGCGCGTAAGCGTCCGCGACGTTGGCGCGGGTGTCGCGCACAACGGCGTCCGTTGTTGCGGCCGTTCGCGCGATAAAACGATCCTCGCGCCGAAGAGCGTCGCCGCGTCGACACGCTGTTCGGAGGGACGGAGCTTGACGGAGGGAAAAGGTCCGCGACGACGATGAACCGCGGATCCGGGCATTGTCGAATTTACGCGTCGTCTTTCCTCCCTTTGTCATTTATGAGCGCCGTTCGCTCGGCGCGAGTAAATGGCGCCGCTGAATTATACGGGAACGCGCCGCCGTCTGTAAACACACAGGGACCCCTTTCATGTGTCACTGACGTCAATGACGCGCGCGCGCGCTGCCGCGCAATTGCGCTCGCCGTGAATCTGACAGTCGCCTGAAACCCGGCCGATTCGCGCGCGCGCGCCGCGATTACGTAATACGACGGCTCGTTTCGCGTCGCTCGCGTACAGACTAGATAACATTGATTTCGTTCCGCCACCCGGTCTGTCGTTTTTTTTCTTTTACACGCCGCACGCATTCGCCGCACGCGCGAGAGCTCGACGCGGAGCCGACGCGTCGCGTACGGGGGGAACCTGTAATCTCGGAAGTGGGATCGAGGGTGAGAAGTCGCGAGATACAAGTGCGCTAATTGCGACAACCGATAGCTTTTTCCTCCCTCCCCGTCCCCCCCCCCCC
>NW_014555972.1:4710202-4785799 GCF_001313825.1 Dinoponera quadriceps | reverse complement strand
CCCCTCCTCCTGGTATCGAATTCGACCTCTCGCCGGCTGAGATTCTTCCGCGAGATCGTCGTCTCGCGCGCATCTCGTACGAATCAATCTCGAGCTACGTGTCGTCCGCTCGCGCCTCTTTCTTCCTCTTCTTTGCTCTGGCTGAGCTGAAGAAAAAAAGTCACCCTCGTAAAATCGATGCGGGTCTCTACGGGGACTTCCAGAGAAAGAGAGGAGAGAGAGAGAGAGAGGGAGAGAAAGAGAGAGTGGCACCAGACGTCTACGACTCGTCGTCGCCGTCGTCGTCGTTGTCGTCGTCGTCGAGTTGACGTAGTCAACGGGGCGCGAACAGAGTCGCGCATTGTACTGGACTCGAGTGTTCGTCTCTGGCCGTGCTGGGAATGGTTAAGCGATAATAATAACAGTACAAATTTTTGGAATAGTTTATACCACATCGCGCGCGCGGACAGGGNTCAACGATGAGAGAGAGAGAGAAAGAGGGGGGGGGGGGGGAAGAAGACGAGAGGGTAAGGGCGAAGGAAGAGGCGGCGGAAGGAGAGTAGGTAAGGAAGAAAGAGGAAGACGTAGGGAAGGAAAAGGGGAGAGACAGACCGAGAGAAAGGAGGAGGAGGACGAAGAGAGAGGGAGACGAGACGATACGAAGAGGCGCTCTCTGTGCTCTCGTACACGAACGGTCGATGAGAACGCTCGGTGGGGGCGGCCGAGGAGGAACAGGGAGCAGGAGCAGGACGAGAACGGCGGGAGGTGAGGTCGAGGTGCGCGTGCGAGAGAAGCCGCCGAGAGAGATGGAGAGGAAGCGGCCGTGGGACAGAAGGAAGAGGAAGGAAGGGGCACCACGGCCGAGTCTCTCTTGCGCGCGCGTGTGAGGGCGAGAGGGGGAAGAGGTGGCGTAGGGGGAATACAGCCGGGGGAATACGGCGGGACGGGAGGGAGGTAAAACGAGGAGGCGGAGGGTCGGTGAGAAGCGCAAAGGGGGAGCCAAGTGAAGCCAAGTGAAGTGAAGTGGGGCCGCGGGACGGACGCGGTGGCATTGACCCCGTATAGTAAGTAAGGTAATGTGAACAGCTAGCGCGCGGCTCCTCTCTCTCTCTCTTTTTCTCCCTCTCTCTTTCTTCGTCTCCGTCTCTCTTCTTTCTTCCCTTCTCTCTCTTTCTCTTTCTTTCCCCTTCTCCCTCCTCCGTTTCTTTTTCTCCGTTTCTTCTTTCCCTCTTTCCTCTCTACTCGCTCTCTACCAAAGGGTTCCTATATCGGATATTGTTCGGGTTCGTGGGTACTGAGAGGAAGGTAACCTCCTCAGGGTGGACAGCGACCTCGAGAACGTTTATCGACCGGCTCCGAAAGTAGGCGTTCGGCCGAGTCGATATCGATCCCGCTGTGCGCGCGCGATCCACCGTTCGATCGCGGCACGCAAATTCGGCCGATCCCGATGAGCGATGACCTTGGAGCCGGCGAGGAAACGCGAGCGCGCTCCGTTGTTTCTCTCTCTTTCTCCGGGAGGCGAGTAGTTCTCACGGGGTATCGCTCATTCCACGGCTACACGCCGCACCGGAAGCTGACCTCCGTGCATTTTCGCAGCGGTCGCTCGTATCGAAAATTAAGCGCGATCTCGATCCTACCCGCGGACCGATTTCGTCGGCGAGTTGGAAGGACCGGTAATGATAAGACACGATAAGAAAGCGTGACTCGGCGATTTGGCGCGATCGCGCGAGGATTGAATCCGGAAGGACATCGAACGACCTCGGGAAACATCGAGACACCGTTGGCCCGTTCGATGACCTCCGACCGAACAGCGACCGCGAATAAATCTTCCACCGGTCGCTCGGTCCAGACTCGATGACATCATTTTAGATCGTCGTGGGCCTGCTTAACGAAACGTTGCCGAAGATCGGCGTAGTAAGCAGTCCTCGTTAATGAAATATAAATGTTTATATATATGTGTGTATAAGTGAAATATAATCTCTAAGATGGGAGGGAACGGTCTAGATCGGTATCGTTCGTCGAATGGGCACGCACGCTCATTGCCGCTATTACACGGCTATTATGCAGCGATCGTTCGATCCCCGCCCGGTCGTGTTAACTTTCCGTTCCGTGGGACTCGGTTTTCGCGATCACCGAGTGACACTCTCGAATGCTGACTCTCGACGGAAGTTTCCCACGGGCCTATCTCACTTACGGAGGAAGCGGCCCGACGTAACTACGCAACTACTACTTGATCCGTCCCAAATGTTAACAACGTCACGCGAGAGAACATCGTGTGTTACCCGGAACGTGTAAGCTATCATGCGAAGCGTCAATGTCGTCGCATCGAGACACGTGAAATCGACCAGCGTTTATCCCTATCGGCGTGACCTCTGCCCCGGCACCGTAATCGTGAAATACCGAACTCCGCGAGGTCGTTGAATTCTGAACTCCGCGAGATCGCTGAATTTCCAAATTCTGTAACGCTTCTTTTTTTCTTTATTACGAAATATTCGCGCCGATTCCACGTGATTTCGAGTCGGTCGAGAGATCGGCGATGAGAGGAGACAAGACGGGACCGGGCATGCTGCGGACCTACCGTCGCCACCCTCGCGCGATACGCGCCCGATTCGGCATTAAACGTAGCTCGCGAGAGACAGAGTGGAACGAGGACGAATGGCTCTCTCTCTCTCTCGGTACGTGCGCACACGTAGAGCCGCACACGCGCTCGGCAGATGCGTTCTTAGCGAGCGAATGATGTATGCGTCACGTGCGAGAGCACCGACGCGCCGCATACATACCAGGAAGAAGAATCTCGCCGGGCATCTCGCGGGAGAGCGCAGTTCCAACCGCGCGCTCGCCGACGAGAAGCGCGCGCAAGGTGGAGGACTCCGACGCGGGCTCTCCTTCGGCGAATCGAGGAGAGCTTGATGCGAAAAGCAGGTAGTACCATTAGCTCATTATCAAGGAGCGTCGTCCGTACCTTCGGATTAAATCGCGCCGAATTCCCATCGCAAACCTCCACCTCGCCGTCCGATGTAATTGTCGGGCGACAACACCGCCGAGAGGCTTCATCGCGCGGCGCGCCATTCCCGGCGCGAAAATCGTCAGCCACTGTGTGTCTGGCCGGATCTATTTCGATCCGGCTTTTCGTCTCGCCATGGTAGTAGTTCTCACCGGGCAAACAAAATCTAAATTCGTCCNCCCCCCCCCCTCGACGTGAGATCACAATGAAAAGCCCGGCCAAATTCGGGCGCGACTCGCGGAAAACTTACGTAATTATGTACGCGATAATCGCGCGCTATCGTCGCGGTCGCCTAATGGGAAATGTGGGGTAGCGAAAATATACTTTTCTCTTTCCCTGTGCGCAAAGTTGGCCGATAAAAAGAAAATTTCTGTTATCATCGTTACCAAAGAAATAATACACTAAGTAAATTAAATAAATACGTAAATAAATTGATAAAGTTTATACGTGGGGAAAAAGCGCCGTTGAATCGATAGGGATTTCCAGCGGTACGCGTAATCGGAGCAAATCTTCCGGATTTAATAGAAGGTATCATTGAAACCGATACTTTAATTATCGATACAATACACGACACGGTTGTTTTAATGTATTTACCATCGAATCAAGGAGGTTCGCTCCAATTACGCCGCTGTTGGAAACTCGATTGATTCGGTGGTGTTTTTCACGTGTAAGAATCCCGGTTAATCGGTTATCTCACGTTATCTCACGATCGTGACGATCATGGGAGTCTATCCGGGGAGGTTCCGGTGTACAACGCGGACACGTAGCCGCCACGGTGGCCGGCAGCTCGACGAAGCGTCGCTCGAAATGATCGGTTTCGACATGCGTGCCGCGCCGGCGTTTTACGATGCGTTCGAAACTTCACGCGTCACCTTGTCGGCCGATCGGTCGCTCGCTCGGCGGACTTTCACTTTGTTCTTTCTGGAAGCAAGCGCGCCGTATCCGATTGTTCGGATTTCAATAACCGCGCGCTTACGTGGCAACTGCCGCTTACATCGCCGTTCAGCGCGGCCGAAATGTATGACGAGAGAGAAAGAGAGAGAAAGAGAGAGAGAGAGAAGGCGAATTAGCGAATAAAACTCGTACGCTGAGCGCGTTATTCGCGCACCCGCTCGAGAATCGCCGCACGATGATGTAATCCGTGATCTGCGCGACAGGGGTGGTCAACGAGTCGGTCGCGCGATCGACCGACTGGTCAATCCGGAGCTCCCGCAGTGACTGTCGATCGTTCTTTACGCACCTGTCACCGCGATTGTACGATTTATTTCTTTTTATATCTCTTCGTTGTATTATGTAAATATATAAGACAAAAATTATTCCAAAAAGAAATTATAAAATAAATTAATTAAAATTCTTAAGAATATAGATGTATTTTTTATGTTTGACATTAAATAAAAAAAATGTAGTTTAAATTGTCAAATTCTGTGGATCGAATCGTAAAATTCTGTAAACGGCGGGAACACACTCAATTGATCGTCTTTCTATTTTATACGTCCCATATATATTTTAAGAAGCTGCAGATTGTTATTAACAAATTTATATATTCCTCAACAAGACAAACCCCAGCGGCAATCCATCGCAACGCTACTGGAAAACACTGGAGTCTCCTTTCCGCGATGCCGATTGGCTGTCTCGGAGTCTCGATCTCGATACGAGTCGTTGCTCACCCCGACTCGTGGCTGTCATCGCAAAGGTTGCGCCTTACACACCACCGAAGTTACCGCAACATCGTGCATATAATATGCGTTTACCTCGAATTAGCATTCCGAATGAACATTTATGATTGATTTCGTGACGCGTGTAGGAACGTGACTTCGCTCGATGCTACGTTCGTCGAGCGGCGCCCCTCGACGCGCCACTGAAAATACGGCACTAACGGGTGACACATCCTTCGAGTTTACGATTGAAGTTCAGCGGCGAGTCTCCCGTCATCAACGATGATCGCGCTAATCCACGAAACGGGACACGCGCGCGCGCGTCGACGTCGCGTGCTCCCGCGAGAAGGAGGTTGGTCCGCACCGGCGGAGCCTGTTTCGCGAGACGATGGGATGACGAGTATCTCGGCGACGTCGTCGTCGTAACGCAAACGAGACGGCTGTAAGCGTGGCGTAACGGGGAAGGCGTGCGAGAGGATCGGTAACTTTCTCGGGGCGCATTCGGGGGAGACTTAACGCGCCATCCGCGTTCGCCATTCCCGACGATTTACGAGATACGATAACGCTGGACGGTATTAGTCATAGCCGCGCTGCGTGCCGCCACGGAAAATCGAGACATCCGGCAAGGACGGCGAGACCGCTCGACTTAGAAATTTCAAGACAGCGCGTGAACGCACACACGCACAGCAGGAGCGTAGGTGTGTGTCGTCCGCCGGCACCTGTGCGCCCAGCACGCGTGTGTGTACGCATGCACGTGATGGACGCGAGTGTACGTGCGCATCGCGTCGTCTATCGCAACCTTGAAGATCGGGAATACCTGCACGGCCACGTGCGCGCGGATAATCCACGCTCGTGTCTCGTCTCATGTCCGTCTCTCGTTCATTCCCGACGTCCTTTTTCTGCCGGAGGAAACCTCCCGCGCCTCGATTTCGGCAGCGGAGAGATTACGCCGCGTAATCCCGGAATTATCCGCTCCAACCGACCTTATCGACGCCCAATCGGAACGACTGATAATTAAATAGGGACGAATTGCCCGAATCCAACTGCTCAACATACTTTTGTTACTTATTTATTATTGCTTATTGATTTATTATTTATCACGTGTGGAAATGATCCTTTCGGTACAAAGTTTGCGCGTTTAGCCAGAGGGGAATCTTAAACTCGAAATGTATAGTAATGAATGTGTGAAATATAAACATTCACAAAGCATATGAATACATGAATGCATAAAACACATGAAATACAAAATACATAAACAAGAGAGAAATGAGTTTTTTTTTCAGCTTTTACATCACACAGGAAACACGATGTGATTCGAGTTGCGTTTTATTGTTCATTTCTTTCATATGTTTGTTACTGAATCGCGTTTGTATTTAAAAATTGCAGAAACAAGCGATGAGATACAGAAGAGCCGAACTCTCCCTTGAGCGATTAATTAAAATTTCATCAGAAGCTAACGATGTTATCCTCAGGCCCGAGTTGGACGCGGCGCGATCGCTGCCGGCGGCTCGAATCCGCGATCGGCACGCGCGTTGTTGCGTTTCGCGCTGCAAAGTAGCGCCGGTGAGAGATATCGGGACGCACGGAGATCCCACGTATCGCGCGCGCCTCGGTGGGCCCGCGGAGAAAACGTTGTCACGTGGCAGCGCGTTTCGACCCGGGCCTCCCCCTTTATTCCGCCGCGGAGGAGCCCGACTTCTTGAGGTCGAGGAATTTAATAACGGACGAGGTCGAGTTGCGCGCCGGCGCGGTTCTCGAGCAAAGCAGCGAGCAAAGCGAATGAGCGAGCGAGCGAGCGGGCGAGAGAACGAGCGAGAAAAGAGCACCATGCTGGTGACCAGGAGGAGAGGTTGCGCTCATTCATAGGAATTTTACAGGTTGTCAGGCAGGTTTGACCGGCCTTTGTCATGGGAGCAACACCGGAGAGCCATCCGGGGCGCAGGGAGAGAGAGAGAGAGAGAGAGAATTATCCGTCTCACTCTCTTTCCGTCTTTCTCCTTCTCTCTTTCTCCGCCGCTCTCCGGCGACCGGAGGCGACCGAATCACGGATGAATTTAGACGTCCGGGGCACACACGCATACACCTCCCCCCCCCCTACCTATCCGTGCCCTGTATCTACCTGTGGACAGACTCGACGACCTATGCCGAGTTTCACCCAGCGTCGTTTCACCCACCGCCGGGCGCCGCCGATCGATCCGGACCGATCGGGGGTTTTAGCGCACCTTTGTTGTGACACACGAGAACCGAGCGGAGCGGAGGCAGCGCAGCGTGGCGCGACCCGGCGAGTGCGCTCGCACTCCGTGAGAAAGAGAAAGACACGCTCGGCCGACCGTGAGGATCAGTGGCGATTCAAATAAGATAATCGCATCGTTTGGGTATGCACGGACGAGAGACGCGTGCATGCCTCTACGGAATCGTTATGCGCGTCGAAATGATACGGCCGTATCGTTCCCGAGCGACTTCGTCGAGAGACACTTCTCGATTTCAGGCCGAGCCTCGGAAGCCGTCCTCATTTCATTGGCTGCGAAGCATCTAAAGATAACCCTAAGACGGTAAATAAGATCTGAATACCGGCCCTAACTACTAAAAATAGATACTAAACGCCACCGTTCGATTCTACGAGTTTGATTTATCTCATTCGAACGCCACGCGCGACGATATACTTTATTTTGAAAACTGCAATTCGCCGAAATCTTGATTAATAATGATGATAATAATATTTATAATAACAATGATGATGATGATGATAATAATAACGCTCTCCGGTCTAACGTGAAGATATCGATATTGGGTGGCATCGTCAGGGTCCTACGTGGACGGACGTTGCCGCCGTCCGATTTAACGAGCGACGCGGAACCGACAATCTCTCCGTTTAGAAGTGAATCATCGCTCCGCGATACAGGCCCGCCGACGAGTCCGCATGTGCGATTTTAATCGCCGCTCATAAGATCGCCGTGAATTCGGCAGTCGGACGAGCTCGTCGGCGGGGAAATCGGCGGCTCTCCGAAAATATTCGCGCCGGTAGCGCGATAACCACCGGAAAGGTGGGCCGGGCGGTAAATTCCGAGGCGTGATACGATGTACGAATAATCGAGATAACGTCATAACGTCGTCGAATGTTAACGCTCGACGCGCGCCGAATATCCCTCGTCCCCGGGACTTCGAGATCGCTCGGCGAGAAAAAGGTGATGGAAGAAATGGGATAAAAAGCCCGTTGATCGGAGCCCCCCGTTCCCTCCTCCCTCTTCTCTCGCGAAACGACTTGGAAAAATGTTTCGGGACGGGCGGGATAACACACATACGCGTGTCGGACGCGTACGCACGCTTTTCCACGGCGATGTCTTAATCCGCCGAGGGTTTCGCCATCGCACAAGCCGGATAAGTAATGCCGAAGACAATAATCGGTATCGGTAGATGCCGAATCGGCGCGCGCATAATAACCTGCGCCCGGTATGCGTGTACGCGTTATTACGCGTACACGCCGTAGTAGATATACATGTACACACACACACACACACTCACACCGAGATATACAACGATATCTCTCGCGGGCGCCTCGCGGAGGACTTGTGAACCGCCTCTTTTATCCGGGGCGCAATTGAGTCAACGGCCTTTCGAAAGAGAAGAGAAAGAGAGAGAGAGAGAGAAGGAGAGAACGCGTACGAGAAGGAGAGAGAGAGATCGGGAGAGAGACGGAGAGAGAGGAGTAACGGTATACGATTATTACTCCTACCGAGTCTATACTCACGAAACTGAAACATTCGCGCGCCGTTTCACAGGCTACGGACTGCGAGCGTCATGTCGCCACACGACGTGACGGATCATCGGTCTGCTCTTTCGAGCGATGTCGCGAGGACGTGTCTTCGCGAAAGTGCACCGTCGAGCCCCGTGCGATTTATTGTTGTGCGTAAAGTCGCGCGTACAAGAAGGTTAGGACCTCCCCCTCGCCATTACTCATAATGCGACTCGCGAAAACGCGCTCACCGATAGAAAATCACAGTTAGTTTCGATGTCGAACGTACCTGATAGAAGTAGCAACGTGCGTGTAAGGTCATTGTCACTGACGCTGGAGTAACGCTTATTAGAAAAATATCCTTCTCCCGACGATTTTTTCGGATTAAAGGGTGCGTTCGGCGCCGAGGCGTGAATATTCCGGTCAGTACGGTCGTAATAATTGAAAGTCTGGAAAGCACCGGTTTCTTGAGGCAAAATTTCATTAAACAGTTATGATTATTGATAGATGCAGATCTGTGAACAGACGTGCTTTCAAAACGCTACGTCTGGGATTGCGATAATTCCGTGAAGCAGCGAATATTTTAATGTCGATGTATCAACCGACGGTTCCCGCACCGCGTTTCGCAATGCATTATGGATATGTATAGGCACGGTGGGAAATGCATAGGCACAATTGATGTCTCTTAACCTTTTTATACACACACACACACACATATATATATATATATATAACTTTGATTGCACGTAGCTCTTTCGGTACGATAGAGTGCGGTATTTCGATCCGATCGGCAGAGGTAGGCATGCAGGCAGGCAGGTAGGTGGGTATGCGCGCCACTTTAGTTCTGCCATCGCGCGCGAGTCGCATTGTTATCCTCGTTGACCGTAGACAACGCCGGCGATAGTCGATGACCGGAGCAGTCGTGGAGCGAAAGGGGAAATGCTCTGAAACTGCGCGGGGGGGAAGGAAAAAAAAAAAAGTGAAATCGACGGCTAGATGAGAGGATCGATGTCCTATAAAGAGAAATATCCGAGCCTCGGCCGAGAAGCGGATCGCTCGCGGGCGGCACGCGCGTTTTTAGCCTCCCCGGTAGAAACTGAACCTCGTGGGTGTCTAACCACGAGGTAGTAAATTTGCGTCTAACGTCGCTATTAGCCGGTAGTGTAACGCTCGCTTCTCCCGGTGGCGAGGTAACGGCTTAGATAAATAAGTTAGCCGCTGCGGTTAAACAAAAAGAAATTACAGTTACGAGATGAAAAATCATAACTAATTGCCAGGAAGTAACGTAACGCTTGTTTCCAGCTTTCTTCGGACTTCCTTTTCTACTCTTTCTGCAGTTACAGATCTCCCCGATGGGAATAGCCGTTGCCGCGTGTGCGTAAACAAACTTTTCCAGCGAAACTTGATCGATTTGCAGTGCCATACTTATGATTATGACCACCAGTGACTGTTGACTGCCTCTCAGTGATAATTTACCGATCGCACTTTCGAGAGTTCGTTCGTCTGCTCGGCGATGTGCCGGTGGTTTTTCTTCCCGAATGTCCGACGAACCGGCAGGGTTCGTCCTGGGCTCGAATTGACGTCGTTTCGCGGGCCTCTCGACAATGCGAGAATTAATTCGCGCCTGTCGTCGCGAAAATCCGGCGATTATTCCAAACGGGCTGTGTGTTCGCCGAGTGTTCCCGAGTCGAGATTTTAGTCCTGCTTTAAGCCCAATTTAGTTCTACACCAAACGTTCAAAGGTCTTCTATTATGCTCCTTCGATGCATACAGATATTAACTTATTTTCATCTTCCCCCCTTGAAGATTTAAGCTCGAATTAAAAACCGCGACTTGGATTACCCGCGACGCGAATCGGTCTCCCGCGAAGTTTCGCGCGCAAAAATCGAGCGCCCCTAACGAGGAAGAAGAAACGAGGCGGCGCCGGCGATCTTCCACCGCCGGTTCTAACGTAACCGATCCTCCCCGAAATCCGTGAATGAACTATACCCATAATCCTCCGCGTTTGCGCACCTTTATTCCGTCGGCCTGGCGCGCACGCCCTCGGAACGAGAGACGCATTCCAACCCGGCCGCCGACGATCTGCATTCGCAGAAAAGGACGAAGGAGCCGAGGAAGGAGCGAGCAAAACGAATTAGCATCCCGATCGTCCCGAGCTTCTCCTCCATACGGTCGTTCCCTTCGCTCCCTCCTCTCCTTGCCGCCCCCTCGCCGCTACAGGCCTCTCTCCCACCAGCCGTCGTCTGCGAGGCGCTGCTGAGGAACGCACGAGTTTCTTCTTATGTACACGTAAGAGAACGTACGTACGCGAGGCGTAGTCGCGGCCGATCGCATAAATCACGTGGTTTCGATCATGAGCCATTCCTATAGATGGTAATAACGCACCCGGACGCCCTTCTCCTCGGCACACCGCGCTAAACATTTCGACGACCGGCTGCTATCGATCGCGTCCCCCTTCGCCACCGGGAGATGTGTGCGTGTGTGTGCAGGGGTGAAGCGCGTAATACCATGGAAAATGCATAATATTAAGTGTACAAATATATATTGACGCGCGGACGGTATCGCGAGCGTGATCGGAGGACGAGCAAGGTGCGCGGCGCCGCCGTAGCGCCGCGAATTCGCCCGACGCGACCACCATTAGCCTCTTCGGGGATGAATTTATCGAGGTCGCGAGAAACTGATTCGATTCTCCAGCGATATAAATATGACATCTGCCGATCATATTTGGCTTTCATCGTGGAAAACGCTTTATGGAAGGCATAGACTTGCCGATCGTTTGAGCTTGATAGCTAATGCGTTTTACAAAATAGATTTTTTAATTCGTCTCCGAACACGATTCGAAAGTAATTAATTGATTACTTAGGTATTATAGGTAAGTACTGATTTCTGTCTATAATTTAATTGATGTCCGCGCTCCTATGTCTTGTATATTTAACAACAGTCACATGCTCCTTGTTTTCACAAAACTCTGATATATCAAATGTTACAGTTTAGTGCCTGACTCACACACAATCATGATTTTCTTATAATTCACATATATTAAGGGGTTTGTCCCAGTACAAGGGGAAATAAATAAAATAAATACGACCGATTCTTTCTTTTCCTTGTCACACGTTCGAATTAAAACAGAAGAATCGAACATATCCAAACGTCAGTATCTCTGAAGAGGTCAAGTGCGCATTTCCGGCTTTCAAGCTGAAACAACGTTACATACGTTGACGTCTATATATGAAAATTAAAAAAAACAAGAAGAAGAGAGAGAGAGAAAAGAAGGGAACGTGCGTTCACACGGCCAGTTTGAACGCGCGTTCGGAACAAGACCCTTAAACCTAAACCCGAAGCTAAACGCTCGACTGATCCGAGTCGATGCACACGCGAGTGTATTCGCGCGTTCCACGCGATCTCGCGATATCGCGCACAGCAGCGAGCGCGCCTTGACAACGGTCCCTGTATGTGTGTGTGTGTGTGCGTAAGCACCTCGAAGGAGATTCGCGCGGCAGCCTCGGCAGCCGAATACAAAAATCCTACGTGCGCGGTACGCACGTATGCACGCACTCACGCAACGCACACGGTGTGACGCTCTCGCATAAATGGCTGTATATATATATATATATAAATATAAAAGCTATGGGCGACTGTATATGTGTGCATGCGTGCGTAAGCGTTGACGCGTGTAGTGGCGCGTCGCCGACAAGCGCGGCCTGTTCGGCCCGTTAGGTAGTGGTCTCCGTGCGGTTCGTCCGTGCGGAGAGCACGTTCCCTCGGCCGGACATGTAAGTGCTCCGAGTAGGTGTGAGAGCCGTGTAGGTGGCTCTCTCGCTTAGGCGGAGGTCGAGGAAGCGGGGTCGCTGACGTCCCCGGTCTGACGCCGGACGACCTCCGACCAAACGCAAGCGAGCCGCGCGCCGCGCCAGGATGAGGCCGAGGAGAGAAAGAGAGAGAGAGAGAGAGAATTCCGGCGCGTGTACGCGGTCGCACCGATCGCGCTCGCCAAGAAGAAGAAGAGGAATAAGAAGAAGAAGCGCGGAGGAGGAAGGTACACACACGGACGGGTCCGCTTCTTCGCGCGCGGCTGTCCCGCGGCGGTTTGCCGCGCGCGAGCGACTCGTCGAGGTACATTTATGCCGAGACCGAAATGAATGCTAACTAAGTAAGAACGAGCGGCTAACCGAGAGCGGCTCGTGCTTCTCGTGTGAAGTGTAACGCACTTGCGCGCGCGAGAACTTTCGAATATATTTGGATTATTTGAATTTACATCCCCCCACGGTGGCTCTTGTGATTGTCACGACGTGAGACAATCGATGACGGTGCAGCCTTATAATGTGTTTTTCATTATATTTATCGGTGGATATAAATAATGAATTAATCGTGAAACTTCACGATGACGTCGATTTTTCGCCATAATGAATGCTGCGAGAAATTTCGCTGAAGGTTACCGTCAAATTTCCGTGTTACATTTCACACGTGGTGTGTATCGCTCGGAGCTGACAATTCTTCTCGCACTTCTCTCATTTCTCCGCTTCCTCTCCTTCCCCGTGATAAATATAAGCGCCGCGTGAAACTCTTATAAGGGGCACAAGCTTTGTACACCGACTAGCGAAACCTTTTAGCCGCTGAGAATTTCAACGCCCCCGTCTCTATCTGGGTTGTCTAAATTTAAATTTACACTTTTGGAGGAGTTCTCGCGCGATAACCGTGTTTTCAGAAAAAAGAAGGAAAAAGGAAGAAGGTGAGACACGAGGTTACGTTGTCCCCCGTCGCTGTTATCTTGAGAGATTAAAACGTCGACTACCGGACTCCCGATGCGATACGCCGCGGAATAATTGACTTTAGCGACCGTTATAGCTCGCTTTCGCGCTATGGGAAAAGGATCGATGACGTGTCGGGTTAACGCCAAGGTGACCTGCGACCAAACGCAGCGACTCACGTCAGAGAGCGAGGGATCTCGTTGTCGAACGTACAGGTACGCGAGACGTTGGCTTGGCGGAGCGATTACGTCTGTACAATCGTTCGTCTGCACGCATCGCTGTCGGAATCTCAATCGTTCTCAAATACACGTCGGGATGAAGATCGGAGGCTATTTGTGGACCAAGCGAATATTTCACTTGGATCATTTATTTTCATTATATTTTACTCGGATCAAATAAATATTACTTACACTTTTTCCTGTATATATATCGCGGAAACTTCTTCAAAAATATATAAATAAATAAAAATTAATATATTAAAAAAAAATATATATATAGATAAGATTTACTAATATATATATATTAGTATATTAATTTATATACTAATTACAATAGTATATAAATGTGTGTCAATTACATACAAATATATATATTAACGAATTAATATATTTTCGTTGGAGAAGACCATGAGAATCGAAGTCTCGTAAATAAAAGGGAGAATCGTTTATCGTCGCTGTAATCTCAGGGGATTAAAGCGCGGGGTTTGGGACCTGTCGCGCGGAAGGATCAGACCTCGCCTCGTCTTCCGGCCTCTCGCTCGCATGGACAACTATCAGCGGATTCCCGTGAGACCGAGCGACTACTCCGCGGCAAAAGTCGTATAAGTGACCTACCTTACGCCATTCTCGCGCTATCAGACTCCGGGTTGCTCGCGCTGAGCCGCGCGTGAAAGAAGCGCGCGAAGAATCGTCGTTATCGTCCGTGTTTCTAACCAGCCGCGACATTATCTCTCCATTTGGAGGGTCCTACAGACAACGGGGGGCAAGGGGGGAGCAACTGTGAGCGAGCGGAATGATCGAGCGTGGTGCGTTTGTTTGCGTTCCCGGGCTCTAGCAACAAGTTCTCCAAGGACAGGCTTTCGTGTACAATATAAAGGAAAATAGAAGGAAAAGCGAAAATAACAGGACGACGTATACACACACACAGACAGACGGTTGCGCTGAAACCTGCCAGAGCGGATAGCGCAGATTCGGATTCTCGGTGCAAATGTCGAATACGGGCGTTACGGAAGAGAAAAGAAGGTGGGAGATGGACAGAGAGGAGAGAGAGAGAGAGGGAGACACGTAAAAATGGCTTCGCGGACATAAAGATTATTTGTAGAATCGTAAACGCGCTGCGTCCGGCGCTCATCGTTGTCTCCTACGGTAATACAATCCGCGCGACGCGCACAGCCGCTTCATCATACACAGCGACGGGAATCCGCGGATATTACGACGCGATATTTACCACCGTGAGTGCCGAACAGCAGCGTATATTACGCGGGCTCCGGGTGACGGTCCGAGTGAACCGGCGAGAAGGTGGTACCCGCGAGGAGGTGTCCCCTAGGCGTTCCTCCGGCGGCTCGCACAAGCTCGCCTTCGCCACCGGCTCGGTCTAGAAAATTATCGAAGGCTCGAGAATGGGCGGAATGCGGCGAAACCGCGCGTGTTTGCATATGGAACGCGTGCGTGCGTGCATAAGCCGGGGGAAGTTCGAGTCGGGGCGATAAGGTTGTTAAAGTATACGAAACGCTGCGGATGAGGATATCTCTCGGGCTCGGTTTACTTATTATCTTCCGGCTAACGGAATGACGTAACATCTGGTGCCCGGATAGACTTTCATGGTTGTCGCGAAAGGGAGACACCATCAGTAGTGGAAACTCGACGATTTTGTTGTCTTTTTTCTTAATTTTAACATTTACGGAGCGAATATAACCGTATTAATCGTGAGATTTTGCAACGACGTAAGTTCTTTGTTACATTGACGCGGCGAGAAATTTACCGAAACAGAAGGTAACTCGAATTTCCCCTCATATTATTAAGTTTATTCACAAATTAATTCTCACACGCATACGCATTTCGCATGACACGTTGTTTCGCGAAAATCCCGAGCGTCTTCATCACATTTCCTTCGTATTTCTATTTCGTCATTCTCTGTGACGAATACGAGTGCCTATGAAGCACACTTATAAGGGATACAAACCTTTACACGTCGGCTAGCAAAGTTGCTGCCAAATTCACGTACACCTGTCTATCCGACTGCCGTCACTCGTGGCGACACTGTCATCGTCATGCCACGTCGTGCGTGGAATTGGAAGTATTTTGTATTTTTTTTCCCCCCGTCCATATATGTGATCCGTCCTTTGGGGGGATCGCGCTCAATAAAAATCATTATTATTACCGTAATGATTATCTTTTCATGAACCGGCAAATCTCCTCCATCCGTCCTTCCCTGTTTCCGGTGTTTCGACACTTCGCTATCGATTACAAGTCTCAAAGTCAATTTCGACCCCGATATTTTGCCAGTAAGTCCCGCTGCCGCGCTTCGAGCTTGCGAATTGCGAGCTGTTAACATATGCCGTTGAAAAGAACACGGTGGGATGCGAAGGGGAGCGATATCCGGATCGGTAAGCTCACGATACGACCCCGAACAATGGGCACACATGGAACAAGTAGCAAGATGATTCACAGTCGACGTAGCCTTGACAGACGCCGGAGTGAAAATTGATCCGCGTCGCGGGACTCCCCTCTGTATCGCGGCACAATCGCGTGTGATTGTTCGCTCGAGAGTGTCCAAACTTAAGGCGGAGCTTGCAGCGCGCCGTGATTTATAAAGGGCGCGCCGAGTTTTATTAAATCCCACGTCCGCGAAAGAAAGGGTAATTAGTCGCGAAAGTTACGGCGCGCTAAAGGGTGCCGCGAAATTTCTTAAATATAACTCGACGATGACGGGAAGAAGAGACGCGCGGGTTTCGCTTCTTTGTGCTCGATACAAAGCAACTCGAGAGACGCGAAACCGTCTCTCCACGAATCTTGAGATCTTCTTGTCTCCCCCTCCGTTTGCATTCCTAAACGTTCATCGGCGTGGGTGCCGTTTAATATTCTCGGCCGAATATTTCGTTTGTCGCGCGACAAGTTCGTTGGTCGATTAGCTGGAGGTCGGACGGAGAATTCCTGTGGGACGCCCGGGGGAGATGTTAAAGACCTCAGGAGTGCTCTAGCCAATCGGCGCATTCGATCGACTCGTCGTGCGGCTAATGAAATATCAGCCTTGTGCGTAAAACAGGGGAATGCGTACGACAGATCAGGACTGTCTCGGGCAGTCCGCGAGTGGCAAGGTCAACTGATGAGTACGGTGGCCCGAGGACGACGAATGAGGGCTATATTTTCCCCCGTGCCAACCGGATGGCTATTATTCGACCGACTGCCGAACTTGAGGACTGCCCGGGGGTTCTCGGACAGATTTCTCCCGGCGTTGTGGTACCTCGGCGTGGACTTACGCGTTCGTTTGCAGGTATGCCAAGTATGTAAGGTCTAACGTTGAAACGCCGGTCGTCCGGACAAGACGAGTGGGAGGAAGGGCACTCGCGGGTCGAAGAAGGAGAGAGCGACAAAGAGAGATAGAGAGAGAGAGAGAGAGAGAGAGGGGGGAAAGACAGAGAGACAGACGGAGAGAAAGAAAGACAGAAAGGACGAGCTGCGAGGGGGACAAGGGTGAACGAGAGGCGAGAGGTAGAAGGAACCGAGAGACAAGGGGGAGACGAGAAGGAAGGAACGAGGGAGTCGAAAGAGAGGCAGAGAGGCCCTACTTCTCCGGTCCATGCCTCGGACGCGCATCCACACACACGGGGAAGAACGAGTGCGCCCGCGCGCCGACATAAACGTATATCACGAGATGCATCTGTGGCGGCGCGTGTATGTGTAAGGAAGGCACACGTACGTGCGCACCACATAGTTACGTGGCCCGGCTGACTGTCTCATGCCCCGGCTTCACGACACTCTTTAAAACTCGACGTAGAGAGATACGGTGAGAAGACGGAACGAACGAACGAACGTACGTACGTACGAACGGATGGACGAAGGGTGAGGGAGGATGAGCGCGCGAGGAGGGCGCGGGGGGAGGCAGGCAAAGAGAGCGTGGAGGGAAAAAAGAGAGGGCGAGAAGAAGACAAAGAGGAAGGGAGGCCGGGAGAGGAGAGATGCATACGCTGCTGCCTAGCCGGTGAGACGACGATGGGAAGAACGGAGACGGTGGGCGAGTCAGGAAGAGAGACAGAAGGGAAGAAGGAAAGAATGCATTTGTGGATTGCTCGATAGAGTAGGTGGGCGGGTAAGAAGGCTAGGTCGCGCGAGCGCTTGGTGGGAGCCCTGAACGCGATGGAGCGCATACAGGCCGGACAGGCAACCTGGAGCGGCGGTCTCGAACGGGGAACGAACGAAGGAACGAGCGAGGGAGCGAGCGAACGAACGGCAACTCTGCCTATATTATAGAATACACCGTCGAGAACTTACACCTCGACACGCGCGCCGGCGACGGCGACACGGTGGGAATTTGCCGCTCTCGCGCGTACGTTAAGTATGCGAGCGCTCACTCGCGCCTGTGTGCGTGCGTGCGTGTTCGCGCGCGCGCGTCCGCGAGCGTACGCGTAAATATAAATACACGTAGTGTACGGGGGAAGTCGATGGTCGGTCGGTCGGTCGGTCGGGTGCGCGCGTATATACCGGTCCATCGGAGGCCAGAAAGCAGATCCTGCAAAATCATCCGCGGCTTCGTGTGCGCCTCTAATGAAGATGTGGTAGGTGTATGAATAAGCGGTCGCTGCCAACGTGCGCGTACAGCTTTCGTTTTCTCTCTCTCTCTCTCTCTCTCTCTTTCTTTCTTTCTCCCATTCTCGCTACCCCTTCCTCTCTCTCTCTCCCCCTGTCGGTCAGGTGAGAGACATCCACGCTGATTTCAAGTGCAACCTCCTGCGATTCGCTCGCTCGATGATAATAATTAGAATTGTTACTTCAGTTACCGCAGACACAGGCGCGATAATTCGACTACTTTTCTCATCGTGCGAACAAGCGAGCAACTCTCCCCCCCNCCCCCCCCCTCACCGGTTCGATCCCCCGCTCGGCGTGGCACCAGCTGTTTTTACGTAATTTTTACACGTGTGTACGCGCATGTTGCGCGCCTCGATTACGCGTAATTGTATCGGCCGGGCGCTCTACGGGACGCAGCGGCCCCGCAATGTTTAACAAATAGCCCAGTCCCTCTTTTCCTCCGCCATCGTTCCTCTCATCGTCCATCGTCTCTCTCTCTCTCTACCCTGATTGCCGGTCGCGCCTCCGAAAATCGTGGCGCAGTGTCGGAGGACGGCAGGTGGCCTCGGTGAAGGGAAATGCCGCGGTGATATCGCGGCCTGCGAAATTCCTTTTGCTTTCTCCGTGCGGTGACTTCAGCGGTGGGTGGGTTTTGCCTTGTGTACAAACAGCCTCGTTGTTCGCGCGTCAGGCATTATTTCGCGGGAGTTTTCCAACGGAGAGCGNGGGGGGGGGGGGGGGGGCGAGAAGGTCCGATTGCCGATAACGATAAGCGCGCGGCTACTCTCGCGGGAAACGCGAGGAGGCAGAGAGACGCGCGCGGGTCGTCCCGTAACGACGCACCTCCGAGAGCTCGGGAGAGTCCTGCCGAGTCCTGTGAGAGCAGAAGCAGCCGCGACATCGCGCGGGCTACTCGTCTCTCGCGGCTGAAACGGACCAGAAGCGAAACGAACGGCCCGCGAGAGATAGCACAATCCGTGTCTTTGCTCGCGCGCGAGCGGGAATGCGAGGGGGGCAAAGAGAGAAAGAGAGGGCAGCTGGGTGGCGTAAGGTTCTCAGGTAGGAACATTTAGACGGACGTGCGCACGTCGAGATTCGTGGCCGTTCGCCGATCGTTGACACGGGGGCCCGGAGTGCTCGACTGCATTATCGTTGGCGTGCGAACAGGTAACTCCGCGATCTCTCTTTCTGCCTCCCTCTCTCTTTCTCCCTCCTCCCTCCCTCCCCTCTCGCTCTCTGTGTCCTGCGTTCTCTCTCTCTCTCTCTCTATGTTTCTCACTCTCGCTCTCTCATCCGTCGCTCTCCGCTCGCGCGCGCAGTTATTTTGTTATGCCGCACTCGTCCACGCGCTGCGCAAACAGATTGCACTTCGCGAAACGAGATCTCCCGGCTCTACGATACGCGAATGGAAAATAATCGATTTCCATGTCGATACGTCGAGAAATCGGGATAATACCGTCGCAACGGCGACGTGCTACCATTACTGCGTTTAAAAGATTGATCGATCGATGAGTGGTTTATTTATGTATATATATACATACATATATATATACATACATATATATTCCGGAATTAATGTGCACGGGTAGGTGACGCGCAGTCCCACGTTGCTCCTCGCCGGGTCGAGTGCCCCGGCGAATTGCAGAAGAGACGATACGCGGAGCGCCCTCGTCGACGCTCGCGCGACACCGCCGATCGAAACGCAATCGTGTGTGCGACGCGTCCACCTCCGTCCACAGCCTGAACCCTCTAACGGCAAGGTGGCTTTTCAACGTATCCAGAGAGGTGGGGTCGGATCTGACCCCATACTCTGTTTGTTCGTGTAATCAATATGCAAAGTGGATGAGAAAGAGTAAATGATAATACGTAAAATAGCGGTAGGGTCAATCTGACCCCACTTTACCATTCGAGGGTGAATTCTTCGCACTCGTACGTCCGCTCGCAACCGTCGGAGAAACCGAAAGGACGTTGATTGTTTCAATTGTGCACTTCCAGAGGATCATGTATTCGCATGGGAATTTCCCAGATTTTCCCATTTGAACAGCACAGATTCCGATCAGAACAGCTAAAGCTGCCTCAAAATGGGTTATCCATTTCGATAGTCAATTGGATATTCCGTTCTATGTTTGGGTTAAGGGGGTCGATTGTACATGTCGAAACGTAATGAGAATGATAAAAGTAAGCGAACTCATTAGAATATTTAGAATTACATCGGCAAACGCTTAATCAATTCGTTCACGTTTGCTATTCCCACTGGGTTTTTTGAGATACACACAATCGATCCTCCTTATTCCAAACATAGGATGGAAACCTCGCCAACCTGTGCGCGACTGTTATCGAATGACAGTTTGACCGAATATCAGATTAGGGAGTTAGCAAAAAGAGGTTAATAAAAACTGAGTTACATTTTTAATATTATTACGCTTAACCGAGCGCGCGCACAGCGTGCTAAATACTTAAAATGTTCCGTATGTTTTATTCAAATGGCAGTCAAGTGGAAACCAGAAACAATCTTTGGTTAAACATTGACGGCGACCAAGCAGGATCTATCACTTAGAATCGTGCGTATGATACTTCTAACCGGAACATTCGCAGATTTCCCAACCACATCCCGTTATTATTTCGGGAAATCGGACCTGGGATCCCGATTAGATCCCGCGAAATTTGTCCACCGTGTAATCAAGAGACACGAAGCAACGTGCATAGTCGCGCGCGCGCTCGAAGTCTCGTCCATTCCGTCTTACATTCTGCGCGCGAAACGGGTCAAACAATCGTCCACGAGAGCCGATCGACGCACCGGCTTCCGATTACCAGGTTTAACGTTCACCTGAGCGCGCCGGTCAGGTGCGCGTATACACAGCGACCGTTGATTATCCGGCTAATCCGTCATTTCGCTGTCGGCCTGACGTATCATATCGTAACACATCCCGTCGTATCGCGTCACATTATATCCAAACACGGTGAAAACGAGCGGGCAGACCGGCCCCGCTTTGTTCGGTGTTGCCGACAGACGGACGCGCGATGCACCGTCGTCACGATATTTTTCCGCGTTATCGCCGTCGTCGAGCGAAGGAGCGGGCTCGCCCACGAGAAGATACGATTTCATTGCCCAAACGCGATTCCCACGACGACGACGTCGGTCGGTGGCTCGCTGACGGATCTCGCGAACGCGGTCGCCGCCTCGTACGTAGCCGGCAACGACCGAGATACCGATTCCGGTGTATCTAGGGTGCCATCGATCTCGCGCGCGCGCGCGCCGCCGGGCTCTCCGAGTTTCTTTCTCCCCGTTCCATTTTCCCGGATGTCCTTTCACGTTCGCGCGCGCTCGTCCTTCCATCGTCGCGATGCTCGTCGGCGATCGCCTAGAGCGAGCGGCGCGCACTCGAGGCTGCGCCGATTCGATTCTCGCGCGCGCGCGCTGAGAGAGCCGCGCATTCGGCGCTTCGAGGGGGCGTCGAAAACCGGAAGTGGTCCATCGAGAACGGGAGTTGCCTTGGCAACCCACGATCTGCTTTAACCCCCGGTCGATCATCGGTCTTCCGCGTCGTTTCGAAAGCGCTCTCTCTATTATTCGGACCCGCCGCGCGTTGCACTCCAAGCGGCGGGGAGGAGGGGGAAGAAGGGCCACGCTCCCTGAGATCGACGACGATCTCGCGAATCCTCGCGAGATCGCGCGTGCGTGTGTTGTGCGGCGTCGATTTCGCGCTACGAAAAAGCAGTCCGAACATTCACTCGGGCGTGCTGCGGGAAGGAAAGGCGCGCTCGGATAGCGCGCCGCTTATATAAAAGCGAGTAAAATAAACTAAACGGAGATACGCGAGTAGAAAAAGGTATAATAATGAGGGAGAGAGGGAGATCGAGAGGTGGAATCAGGGGGGGGAGGGAGGGACGGAGAGAGGGCATTCGAGCACGTGTGCGCGAGCGCGTGTCCGTGTGCCGCGCCGACTGTGTGTGCGACGCTCGTTCCCTGATAGTCGACGGCAGGACGACGACGGTGCATATAGCCGAGTCGAGCGGTCACGAGGATGCACGAAGCTGCAGCGGCGTCCTACGACAGCAACCGAGCGACGCAACGCGTCGTGTTACGTCGCCGATGCTGACAGGGACGTCGACGAGCCTCGGCGGGCCCCGAGATTTTTCTCGACCGACCCGCGCTCGATTCGCACGGACACGGCCAATTTTCCACCGTTTCATTTCCAGACAGCATCGCCGAATTTGTTTCCCGCGTAACAACCTCGGCCCTTTTCGCCTCTTTCGAACGGTTTGAACCTCGCATTTCCACACACTGCGGGGGCTCCTCCGAATCGCTCCGGGACTGATGTGAAAGAGAGCCTCTCTCGATAGAGCTCTAAGGACACCGACGGTGCACACAGGTGGTGGAGGAGGCGGTGGTGGCGGCGAGCGAAGAATGCCGCACCGCGAAGAGACAGCGTGTAATTCACTCGAGCCGAACTAACGGCTGACGAGATTCCGCCTAATTCCCTGGCACGGAGACGGCCGTGGAAAGCGGTCGGGTTCACTCGCGACTGCGTCAGGCGCGGATCAATCCGACGGGGAACCCCCCGGGAGCGCCGAAGTATGAAATTTCGAAGATTCCTTCCGGAGAGCGCGCGTCGCATTTAGCGTCGGAACCGAAATCGCCCCGCGCGATCCCGACGGTACATTCGGCGCGTAGAGTCGTGTCAGCCTTCAGGACGACGCGCGAGCGATGTTTACACATTTCTCTCTCTCTCTCTCTCTCCTTTTGTTCGGACTTTGCGATTGAAATTCGACGGAGCTCAATGCGCATAATCGATTCGCGCGAATCCGTTCGTCCTCGCGGTGGTTATCGCGCGGCTCCCAAGGGCGGTGATGCCTCCTCGCCACCCGACACTGTATATGTAGCACATCTGCGTGTGTTGCGTGCGCCCGTGTGTGCGTGCGCGCGCGCACACGTAGACGCGTATGTGTGGCGTGTATTGTGCGCGATGTGTGGGTCGCGCGGGGCGCGTTGTGTTGTAGGAATGCTGTCGGCAGCCGGCAGCAGGGTCGCCCACTGTTACTCGCTCGGACTTGCTTTTGCTCGCTTCTCTCTGGCCTTCCCGCGCGCCCCGCCGACTCGCTCGCTCGATTCCGTTTTAAAACTATATTGGCGTGCCCCTTTTGTACTCGCGGGCACACTCGCTGCACTGCGCGCTGCACGGGCGCCCGCGCGCAGATCGCATTACATATTTGTCCGGAGGAGAAGAGGAATCGCCGAGCGACGACGACGACGCATCACCGCGTGACGAGAGAAAGAGGAGAGGACTTTCTAGAACACAATTCGCGCTCCTTCCCCTCCCTTCCCGCCGTCCGTCTTTTTGCAATGAGCGTGTACCGAATAGCGCGCGCTCGCTAATCGCGCGCGCGCGCTCGCCTGAAACGCGATCCGCGTCGGGCCCGCGGGGACAAGCGGATCAGCTCTCTCGGGTAATAGGCTGTTCGTTTTAGCTCAACTAAACTCTGCCGCACTACGTTCCTCTTCCCTTCAACACTGGCTTCCACTCGTCTCCGGTCTGAAGGCAAAAAGTGCAATCTCTAGTTCGGCTCTAAAACGAACGAATCTAATGTCGCGCTTCCTGCATTTATGAACTCTCTCTCTCTCTCTATCGTTTCGTCGTCCCTTTAAGCTTTCGGAAAATTGAAGGAGGCGAGGGAACGCGCGTGTCGATACGACGATGATGATGACGCGCTTCGCGCGCGGAATAACATTGTTAACTCATCAGCGGCCGGCGGTTATGAGACGCTCCCTTTTTTACCGAATAAGATCCCACCTGATTAACATACGTAATTTTTTCGTCGCGTTTGCGACACCGCCTAATTCTCTAGTTGCATCCTTCCGCCTTTTCGATGCAAATAATTTCAATGCAATAACTTGTGAGAGCTATCGAAGAAATGACCGATTCTTTGATTGCGAACGGTTTATAAAACGATGGTAACTTTTATTTCAAGTTTCGGAAAAAGAAGAAAAGCAATTTCCTTCCGATTCCTTTCCCGGATTCTTCTTATTTCTCACTTTCTTTACGGAGGAAAGTAAATGTGGCGGATTTCGAGCGAACACACGCAGCATTTTTCGATACGAATTTCTGCACCCTCAGGAAACCGAAGGAAAAATTGGGGAAAAATTGGGAAAGAACGGGCGGAAACTTTGAAACCACGCTCTTAATGGATTGAACGGCGCACTGATGATTCCAGGTCGAACTCTTGTCCGTCGTAGGTACAAGGCGATGCGCAAGGTGCGGTACACCCGCATGCGGATCTCGCGTCTCTCCTGCCCCCCTCAGCCCCTCGCTCTCTCCCCCTCTCTTTCTTCACCGAATTAAATAATAAAACCGGATATGTATGAGGACGCGGATATACGTGTACATACGTGTATCGTGTTACTTATTTGTCCGGGAGAAGAGGAGACTCGTCTCGCCGTGACTACCGGAGTGTCTTACGGAGGAGGACGCGTCGTTTCAGCCTGCGCGTTCGTTAAATTTTAAACAAAGGAAATCCAAGCGGCTCGACCTGTTCCGCTGTCTTCCGCCGGAGGAGTCGTTACCCTTCGCCTACGCGATCATTTTTAATAGGGCTCGGCTCGCGATTAACGCATTACGCGCGGGGCGTCTGATTTCCGGCCGTCGTAACTCGAGGATACGCGGATCAAAGGGTGGTCGTACGAGGACGAAGGTGGTCGTACGAGGACGCTGATCACGGTCGTCTCGGCCGAATTGTATCGTGACGCTGAGAGAGAGAGAGAGAGAGAAAGAGGGCGTATATTTATTGGCCTTCTGGGACAAGTCCCCTAAAGCGCATGATCATAAATATATTATAATTGCAGGATATATGTATGTATAAATATAAGGTAGCATATATATTCCATGCGTCTATATTGCGTTACATGAAAGAAATTTGAGATAACTATGCCTGAAGCCGTTAAACGCAGCCTACAATGGGCGGTAGGAGTAAGTTTAAAAAAAGCAAGACTAAGGAATTAACCAATCATAATCCATTAATTTGCTTTACATTCGAATATAATCGGTCAATTTCTTGTTCTTACTTCTTATGAACATATATCTGCCCGTTGTAAACTACATCTTATAAAAGTTACTATTTCGGATATCGGCTAGAATTTGTTCCAAATGTTAGCGGCTGTATATCTAAGAGAGATAGAGAGAGAGAGAGAGAGAAGAGAGAGCAAGCACGAGAGGAGTGTACAAGTGATTCAAAATGAAAGCCCGGTCTCGGCTGTAAGTACGACGTAGAGGATCCGATCGACTTCTCGAGTGGCGGATACGGAGATCTACGCGTGAAGCCGCGAGGGTCGGCTGATCGAAATTTAAAGACGCGTATTTCTCTTTCCTCCGCAGGCTTCTTAAATAAAGTCTTTGTATTGCGCCGTTTCACCAGGCGTCCGCCAGTTCTTCCGACTTAAGCGCCGGATTTGAGAGATACGTCGCCACCGACGCGTTCTCACCCACCCTTCCTACCCCGGGCTCGAATTATGATATATGTCTGAAGGAAGAGAGAGGGAGAGAAAGAGGGCCTTCTTCAAGGCACAAAACTCGACCACATGCCCGTGTCCGCGGAACTTGATCCGCCGACGCGCTGGATCCGCTCGGCGGAATCGAAAACTAAGGGCAGACGCAGGCCGGCCAAAATGTCGGGAATTCTCAAGAAATGTCTGGGAAGGTTATAAGTCCGTGTGGAGTCTTTGGTAAGGTCTTCGGTTCGGGATTAAGGCCGTCCTTCTTTCTCTTTCTCGCTGGCGGGCTGCCGGTTCTTTCCACGAAACTCATCACTGCTCAACGGGCTTTATCCTGCCTTGTTTGCCTTTTCTTTCGACCGAGAGCTCGCGCGCGCGCTCGCTCGCGTCTCCTGCGTCTCCATCTCTCGCTCGTTCTCTTTTCCTCCCTTTACGCCTCTCTCTCTCTCTCTCGCTCTTTCTTTCTCCGCCGCCGCGGACTCTCCTCCACGACGACCTCACCGTTCCTCCTGTCGTATTTTTCTCCCGTTCTCTCGTCTCCTCTCCCTCACTCCCATCCTTACGGCAGTCTGCTCCTCTCGCTCTCGCCACAATCTTTTGCCGAATGGCGTGCCTTACGGCGGCCACGGCAGGTCTCTCCTTCGGCCTGTCTGAGAGAGGAGCGTGCTCCGTTTCGGTCGTCGTCGCTTCTCTCGGTGGCGTGGCTGGGCGCGTTCTCGATAATCGGTCGGGTCCTACCGAGCCCCGAAGAGATCCCGGAGAGTTCACCACCTGCCCCGCCACGTCGAGTCGGCTCGAATCGAGTCGGTGAACGAAAACCTCCGCGGCATGCGGCAACGCTGATTTCACTCTTTCTCGCGCCGGCCCGCCCGGGCCCCGATTGTTCGCGTGCCATGTACGAGATCGGACGGATTTGCGACAGACAAGGAGGGAGAGAGAGAGAGAGAGAGAGATCGATTGTCGCTTGTGTAATCGTCGGTGGAAACAAAGCGCGCGCCTTCTCTCCTACCTTCTCCCACGGGTTCATTTATTTTTTAACCAAATGTCAAATAAAAATGTTATCGAGGCCAACACTGAGGGAAATCGATGAAAAGAAAAAAAGACACGCGCGTACACTATTTATGTGCCTGTCAATTGTCAGTTACATCGGTTATAATGAAAGCGACGGAACGCGAGGATGCAAATGAGAGAAATTTTTAATTGTTTGGAACGGAGGTGCGAGAGCGTAAAAGTCGGGGCACGGTCGGCGACGAGTGCGACGCGTCGTCCTGGTTGAGAGCCGAAGGCCCAGCTTCTGAATAACGGAATGTCACGAGACGTCCTCGATGTCTCAAGGCTGCCCAGGACAAAGTGTTACAGGGTAATATGCGCGGCGTAGATTATCAGTTTCTAATTATTGCTCGGAGGTGCGTGGAACGTCGCGTCGTTATCGCCGCGGCGACGGCGAACGGGGAGTGGGGGGCAAGCCCCCCCGTGAACGGTGTCGCCCCACGCGGGGGGCCTCAGCCTTCGGAGCTCATACATTTTAAATCATTCCCTGTCGCGACGCAATTTGCGCGGCTCCGACAAATTGTCGTGTAGCAGCGCGACGATGAAGCTCGGCTCAGGAGCGAAATGACATCTGACCGGCGAACCTTTCCGAACGGACTTCAAATGAGAGAGAGAGAAAGTTTATCCCTGGAATTAAGTCTCTTTAAAGGCGCACAGCAACGATACAAAAGACAAGTATAAGGAAAAATTAATTATTTTTAGTTAATTAATGAAAATTGATCTAAAAATTATTAATGAAAAAATGAAATAAGAAAATGATCTCCGGTTAAGAACGGTCTAAATTTTGTGTTACTTTAGGGAACGTGTTAACATTATATTTGTCCACTTTTCAACGCATATTTTCGTGTACTTTTTAACATTCTTCTCGCGTTAAGATAACACAAAATTTCAGTCGACCGTTTTCAACACAAAATCTTTCACTGTACGGAAAACAGTGTAACTAATTGTAACTACAACAGTGCGATCAATAAAATCACGCTAAGAGGATTGAGTTGATAGCGGCCGGTGGAATACCAAAGATTCAGCAGTGAAATCTAACGTTCACTGGCCAAAATCAACGAGGTGTAGGACTATGGGAGAAAGTAAGTGTGGGAGTGTTTTTACGGTAAATCACTGAGTACCCACTGACACCGGAGAAATATATTTTGCCGACTTGATCGGAAACATTATGACCGATTCACTTTGAGACAGCGGCATCGCTACATAAAGAGGTAACTATACCGCATACACACTCTAAGTTGTTAAGGTGCCGTAAGATAACTATATAATGAAATATGAGAGGGAGAGAGAGAGACTTTTCTAGCGTCGCACCCGGCCGTAACATCATTCTGTCCCCACCGTCACCTTCGTCGTTAGCGCAGCGCGGCAATTGTCAGCCCGCAACTACGGCGAGCAATTATGCGCAGTGCTTCGTTCCAGATACGCTTAAACGGCGTTGATCACATTTCTGCGTTGAAACGGTAAAACTCCACGGTGCGTGGAGTTTCCATGTCTTTCGGCGTGGGCGCTGAATCTTGAAAATATAGCGAGAGCGGGACTATCGATCACACGAGTCAAAGCCGCGAAGCGACTGGAAGACGTCTGAGGTAACCTTCAACTGAAGGCGGTAAACCCACTTGTCACCCGAGCCGGCTGGCGATATTTCTAACTCGTTTTCATATACCGGCCGCTCGCTTATCGCGGCCGTTAGCTACATGTTTATCGGGACGGGCTCGTCAAGGGACAGACCTATTCAGACCGAACAAATTTGAACACATGGTACGGGAATTGTATGGCGCGTTCCGTTCGGAAATCGTGCGGCCGTCGTCCTTTAACATTTTTCATTTTCATTTTATTAACACGAGTCGCGGTGACGCGTGACGTGACATTCTAAGCGCGATGCCGGTTCCGATGGCTCGCTCTAAAATTTCCATTTGTTGAAAGAGACGAATAATTCAGTTTGCTCGGCATTAACGATTGATATATATATATATATATATATATATATATATATATATATATATATATATCTCTCTCTCTCTCTCTCTCATCTCCTTCCTCGCGACAGATAGAATAATTAGCGCGCGAGATCGTGTACAAACGATAATCGCATACGCGACTTAATATATCCGCGCCTATTTTCGAGATATTATTTCATAGGGAATTGTAGAGGAGCGGAAGAGGGGGGGAGGAATTTATCTTCCACGCTCTAACGAGGGGAAGCATGAATACGAGATTCGCTCGAACGTATTTCAGGTGTGGCGAAGACCCCGTTCGATAAAACGCGCTCACATTTGGAGATATTGCACCACCCCTACGCGCGCGCGCGCGCGTGTCTATTCCCAAAATCAGCTCCACCGTTCGAAAGGTGGATTAAAATTTGTCCGAGTCATAAATCCAAGCGGGGAAATCCCATAAATGTCCCGCGCGCGCGCGGTGCCGCTCGTGATCGATGAGCGCACCGATAGCAGATTTGACGTAACTTTCAGCTTGAACTTTATTTAACGTTTCTCAAAACGACCCGCGTCGGAAATTTTCCGTGGAATTTTACGCGGCCTCCTAGCGCACGGGAAAACCGCCCGCTACCGACGATTGACTCGCGCGTCCCGAATATCCGCGATTAGATCGATCGTCGTGAATTTATGACGGATCCCTCTCTCTCTCTCTCTTTTCTCCGTTGCACGAAACGTACGTTTCATCGGCAAATGTGAGAAGACGCGACTTCGCCTGTACGACTTCCGGTGACTCCCGCAGACACGGCGACGAGGATGATCTCCGCGGTTATTTGTAAATTCTAGCCGTTGCCGCGAATTCCACGGCGAGACAACGCGACGGACGGTGCAGGCCGCGCGCTCCGCGTGTACGCTCCTGGACGTCTGTCGTTCGTCGGTGCCGCTTGGCGCATGCGGTTACAGTTCGAACGGGAAAGAATGCAGTGCCTCCCGAAGCTAATAAAACAGGTCGCCCCGTAACTCAACCTCACGATACTCGGTCGTAGGTGCGCGCGTGTATAGCGAGTGCGCGCGCGCGCGCTTTCAGAAACGTCCTTTATGTAGTCACCCCTGTGCAAATGCATCGAGCGTAACCGACCGGCAGACAAGGGGGTTTAGCGGATCGAGTTAGTTAACTCTTTCGGGCGTAGAGCTTCGATTAAGCACGCGGCTCAATAATCGACGCGATTTATGTCGCGTAATCGCACTATAATTAATTAATCGCCGACGTCGCGATTGCGCGCGCCGTGAACTACTACCGAAATCTCGTCGCCGGCGAGGATGACGATCGATCGGCATCACGACCGACCGACCGACCGATGAATGGATGGATGGATGGATGCATCTGGTTGCAATGCGACTTTTTCCTCGACGCAGCTCGGAACGCAGGCAGTGTCCGACGAGAGAACTTAATTTCTGAGAATTATTCGAAAAGCGGGTTCTCTCATTATTGGACTCCGAACCGTATCGGGAAAACGTGTGCAAACCGTATTGGAAATCTAAATATATATATAATAATAATTATTATTATTATGTTTGTACTTATATTCTACATATAAATATATTTAATATTTATTTACGGGAAAGCGCGCACTCTTTGGTAATGTAAAAGAAACATATAGCGCGAACACGTAAGAAACGTAAAAATTACAATAAGATAGTAGAAGATAAAGTATCATAAATATAACAAATGAATAGCATCAACAAGATACACGATAAGTTTCAAAACTGCTTGAAACTTTTTGTTATACAATTCGGGACTCAACCATGATCGGACGAAAGAACTCGTTTTCGAAAAATAAGGGCTCAGATCGTTTTGAAACTTATCGGTACATCTTATCCATGCTACTCGTTTGTTACATTTATTTTATTTCCAACTACTTTATTTTATATCTTTAACGCGTTCATGCTGCTATATATTTGTTTTTCAATGGATCATCAGTTGCAGCGTTCCAAAATAAACGAGAAGAAGTCTTCGAACTGTTTTGAAACTCATCGCACACGCACCGATATAATAGTCTTAACTCGTGAAATTAAATCAGTTGAGAGTTTCCCACAAGGGACGTACTATGCGCTCTAGATAGGCATATATAACTACGTATTAAGACTATTATGCCAGTCTGTGTTGCATCTTTCGTCCGTGGATTCTCTCGGTGAATTCGGTATAGACGAAAATCGATTTGTTATTTCTCTCGCGCGCTCGAAGCACGTGCCCGTAACCGGCCGTCAAACCCGTAATTACTAATTACGCGACAAGGGAGCGCGTCCGCAGACGTACGATAATAAAAAAAAAAAAAACTAATGCTTGCATACGTGAAGCGGCAGCGTAAACCCTTGAGGAACGAGGCGATGATTCCTCGGGGCTCCGGCAGACGCGGAAACAACGCTCTATCGAGACACGTGACGTTCGTTAAGCGGCTGAAAGCTTCTCTGCTTCAGATCCAGCGGCGATAAGAGGACGGACGCCTCTCGACGAGAAAGCCCGTCGACGGGGGCGGCCGTCAGCGAGTTAGTCGATGCGGCGACGCCGACGCCGGGGGGTTGAAGCATCGCGTGTCGGTCGTAGCGTCGACGCCGGGAGGAAAGGGTTACGGGAGACTTCGGGGTGCACGTAAGAATCCATGCGACGCCATGCTCGGGGGCCGAGAGACTCCGGCGACTCGGAGGCACAGCGTGAACGATAGACAGAGACGGAGAGACATACAGAGAGTACGCAAGAGAGAGAGAGAGAGAGAACGGATCAATACCGTGCGATACACGCCGAAGTAATTTCATTGTCCACTGTTAGCGGCGGCTCACGTGTCGCGTGGCGGCGCGATGTGGCGTGGCGTGGCGTGGTGTGGCGCACGGTGGCCCTCGTTCGACCATGTCTCGCTTGCTCTCCCTTAGTTTACTTCCCGTCCCTCTCAATCTCTCTTTTACGCTCTCTCTCTCTCCCTCTCGTTCTCCCTTTGTCTGTCTGCCAGTTTATCTCTCTTTCTCTTTCTTTCCTTCTCTCTCTCGTCAGCCGTCACCCCGTCGCCTTTCTTTCACGTTGTCCGCCTCGACCGCTCTCGGTCGCCCTCTCGGTGCCCGCTCTCTCTTACGGGGGTGAAAATAGAACCCTTATGGCGCGAATGATAGCCGTGCGTCACTGCTACTAGCAGTATTGATCACCCTTCGTAATCAATGTTAACAACCTCGGGATCCGGTTCAGGAGTATGATCCTGTAACTCGCCCGACCCGTTGGATTAGAGAGAGAGAGAGAAAGAGACGAACTCGAGCGAGCGAGCGCATCGGTGCTTGAAATGCGCAAACGGTATCGAGAGTAAAAACTGCACGCGGTGACACCGCGTGGTTGACACAGAGCGGTCGCTCTTTCCGCACGGGAACGATCGCACGGATCGACGGGAGCCGATGAGCAACGCGACTGTTTTCGCACGTACTCGGGCAACCCGTCGCGTCATCGGTGTGTAGTTTTACAAAATAGTTCGGCCTGCGTCGCTCTTTCAATTATCTCTGCGACAGATAGATACGTCCCATGGATAACCCGGACAACACATTTCGACTGAGGGCGTATCGTTAACGCGTATTTATCCCGATAACGGGCTGGAAGATCTCAAGGTTGAGGGTCTCCCTGGAGCAGATCGACGATCGACACGTGTTCGAAAACGCGGCACACGGTTTTCGAGAGGGTACAGCACCGTTGTTCGGTCGTTCTCGAGAGGCCGAGTTTAGCAAAGATGTGGGACACCCTCGGGTCGCGCGCGGGAAAAATTGCTGCGGACGCGTGCGAAATTTCGAGAAAAGCCAAGCAACGCGGAGCTGCTGCCAAGAGATTCGCGCTCCCCGTCCGGAGAGGAGGATGAGCGAGAAATCTCGGAAGGCGCGCGCGCGCTCTCTTCCGCCGAGATGGCCTCGTAGGTGAAGAGTACCGTTTCTTTTTTTCGCCTCCGCGCGAGAAAAGAGGGCTAGCGCTTCCATTCGTCGTATCTTGTTCCGCTTCGCGAGTCGCGAGCAGCCGACTTATAGCCGTAAATAACGTGTTTTCGTTATCCGCCCGATTGTTATTGACAAGCGGAGATTCGTGCTTCTTCTTTCTCCTTTTATCGCGAGCCACTCGTCGCCCTCTTCTTCCCGTTCTCGGCCTCTCTCTCCTCTCTCTCTCTCTCTTTTTCTCGGGTCTGTTATCGGGTACGCGGAATATCGGACGACTTCGTTAACCGTGTACGTAGTATCCACGGCCGAGATATCGGGCAGGATAGAACGACGACGCGAAAGTGCGAAACTTTAAATGGACGCGGCTTCGCAACGCGGGAATTAGCGGGCGCCTATCGAAATTGCGCATCTCTCTTTCTCTCTCTCTTTCTCGGCGCGAAAGGAACGGGAGTCCAACTTGGCGCGCGGGTATCGCGCGCTCCGACCCATGAGAAAAAAGGTAGTGGACCGTAAAACTACTTCCACTTTGTTGCGGGCGTTTGCTTGCATAGCGCGAGACTCTCCCGGCAACACGGAGGCGACTCTCACGGGCGATCTTTCACTCTCGGACATTTAGAGCGTTGACTTTCTCCCGTATCGAAACTGTCGATCGTGCGAACCGCGCGGATATGACGAGCGGGGATGCCCACCGATGCTGGAAAGTATCGTTACGGATACCTTTTCCCGTCCTTTTCNTTTTTCCTCCCCGACCTCCCCCCCCCCCCCCCGAGAGATTCTTTCGAGTTAACTTTGAGTAATCAATGGGAGCACGTATAAATAACAAATTATCTCGATTACTCAATTCTTTATCTCCCCAATTCCAAATTTAATTTTAATTAGTTTTAACATAGGAATAAAAGGCACACACATATTGAGGGTCTAATTGCGAATCCAATGCGCGTGTACTTGTGATATAATCGTACACGGAAGAAGTATTGTGGTAAAAATGATCGCGAAACTTCGTAATGCTGGACCACACCGGAATTATGAGTGAAATTATGGCATGAAATTGTAATTTTCAGTCGTGTATTTCATTGTATATGTCATTAGAGATTACAACACACATGTTTTCAGTCATAATTCCGGTATAGTCCAGCATTACAAAATTTTGGGCTAATTTTTACTGCAATATTTTCTCCGTGCACACATACACACACACGGGTGCAAATTAGTCTATTTATCGGGATACATCGATCGCTTGGCCGAGGTCAACTTTTTTTTTTTCCTTTATTCTAAAGTCGCTCAATTTTAATTGAAGAGCCTTACGTTCATTTACTTTTAATTCTTTTTCATCAGAGACGATCCCCACCGATGTCCGCATGCGAAAGCCTGCTCGAATACTCCGGGAATTTGTAATATTCATCGCGACGTCCACGACTTTCAACGAGACGTCCGTGCGGCAGCGACATTTCGGTGGGAAAACAACGATCCCCGTTGACGAAATCTTGGCGGTTCGCGGCGACAACGACGCGGCGCGACGACGTGACCTTGCGTCCGGATTGATTATGATTCAACTCGGCAGCGTCGTCGAATGCAATAACGGCGGTGTGCGCCGTCTTATCGCGGCGGACCTTGATCGCGGCACGGCGACGTCGATACAAATATTTTTCAGCCTGCGCGATGCGCGAGTCTACGTCGCGATTAAGGAAAACTTTCCTCGTGCCCGATTCGGGCGGACGACTTTTACGTAGGTCACCTCGGTGGCCGGCTCTATGCGAGCGAACGAGCGAGCGTACGTATTTTTCGATATTATTGCCGATGCGCCTTCGAATGCAGCTCGACTTCCCAGTTCCACCCATCGGATTCCGCGCATTCGTCTCGCGTCGCCGTCGTGGTGTCGCTTAACCCTTTCGTGCCCGCTGCTGTTTCTTTCCGAGAGATCTCGGATATTTATTTATTTACTCAATTGCGAGAATAAAAAGACGAGGATAGGACTCTTTGGTGTACAAAATGTATCATGAGACGTGGGAAGTGATATAAAAATAAACAAATTTGAACAGAAGCACGAAAAAAAAAAACAAATTAATCAGCCACGTCAGAACTCGATATAAATTACACTTAGAGGCCCCCGAGGAATCGTAAAAAAAATAATAATATACATATTTTTCTTCAAACAAGAGAATGTACATATTTCTAAGATCGCAACGAATTACAACGAAGTAAGCGTGTCATTTGTTCAGTGTCCGCCGAATACAAATTCTCCTTTCAATCTCCGGACGTTTTTCTCTCCCGGTGCAGCCAGAATGATTTTCTCGGCTTGCCACGGGACACGCGCAACCGAACGGGATCGGAAGGGTTAAATGGGACCGCGGGGGTTTATCATACCATCGAATTATCGTCCGCACACGTGGCGAGACGCGACGCCATGCGCCTCGTGTGCGGCGATCATCGGCGGTGCGGACGCCGGGCGATCGATCGATTCCTCTCGTTCGCGAGGAGCTACGCCGCTCGTGGGACGCCGAGAGCTCGCCGCTGAGAAAATTTTAATTATCATCCGTGCGCACATGCACAGATGCACACGCGCAACGCGCGCGCACACACACATGCGCTCTCACACATACATCGTAATTGCATCGCGTAAACATCGCGTCGCGCACCGACGAGCGGTTCGCCGCGACTGGAAAGTTTCGCGCGGCAATTACACCGTTCGGCTGGCCGAACGTTATTTCTACACACACAAACAAACACACACGCGCGCACACACAGTGTTGTAAGACGGAGACTCCGCGCGAGAGCCGGGACCGGGCAGGAGGCTATCGTGATCTTAGCCTATCCTCGCATTAGTTAGACGGTAGTTCCTACATGGAAGTATGCATTTTCTACTACGCGCGCATAACGGCCTGCGCGGCGGGCTCGCGCCAGCTCGCGCGCGTGTGCATTTGCGCCGATGGAAATGTTGAGCGCGCACACACAGGCTCCGCTTGTCGGAACAAAGTCGCGAGCGAGCGAGCGAGCGATGCTAGCCGCTGGGCAACAAACTGGTGGTAGCAACAACCCAGCAACGGTCATTTATGTTACCGGCGTTGTATATACGCTTAGCGCGAGCGCACACGCACGCATATACACACACGTCGGCGGTCATGGACGCGAATCGCGCATTCTGCATGCATTGCTCTAACAGTGAATCCGAGGATAGGCTGGTGGCGGACGAGCGCGCGCGCGGAGGGCGCGGGAACGCGGCAGGGAAGAGGGAGAGAGAGAGACGTGATCATGGGATCACGAGGAAAGAATCCCTTCGTTGGACATCGCCGGCCGACTGAGTCATGACGCTGATGAGCTAATGACGAACATATGCGCGCACGCATATTCGAGGAACGTAAATAAAGTCGTTACGTGCGGACGCGCGCAGCAATGGGAGTGTTATCGGGCCTGTCCGGCGTGAGGACTTCAAGCGATATTAACGCGCCGGCTTCGCCAAATACGAGTTATCTCGCCGGCATTGGCGTGCGAAGAGAGGGAGTCTTTGTTCCGGCTACGAGAGTTCACTCGCGCAGGTTCCCTTCTCCTTTTTCCTGCTTTTCCTCGAGTGATAAATAATTAATTCATTGGTATGTCAAATTAACACGCTGACTTCAACGGCGTCGGGAACTAAGATTTCTACGTCGCTGTGGCGGTCAACGTGTTGAGCAGCGTCCGTATGGTCCGCTCGCGGTATTCTCGTTCGTTAGACCCAGAGAGTCCTCGCGTAAGAAAATTCGAAATAGGAAATATCGAAGGATCCATCGATCGATCTCGACGCGACCGAAGGGTGAAACACACATTTCAGTACGGGCTGCTTGAATGCGGTTCGAAGGCTAAAATTACGTAATCCGATGATATAACGCGATCTACCGTGCGACTCCTCTCGTTCCCCGAAAGACGGGGGACGATCGAGACCGAGGGAAGGACGAGGAAAGGAAGAGAGGTCCTGCGGAATCGATATACGTATTCTTCCGCCACCTCGAATTGCGGTGTCTCCCTCTCTCTCTCTCGTTCGTCCGCTAATTGTAACCGGAAGATGATCACGTCGATATCACGGGGAGAAAGAACGGGAGGAAGGGATGGGGGGGACCGGGGGAAGAGATCTATTTGCGTACTCGTAGATCAGCCCGACCGACTACCTTACTCCTCCGGTTCTCCGTAGCCGAGATGACTCCCGCGCGTCGCGCAACTTCATTGTTATTCCGATAAACCGGCGCGCGTCCTTTCTCCCCGATCGCGCCTTTGGTCATTTCATCTCTCACCCTCCCCAGCTTCGTTGCTGCGAGGGAGGGCAATGGAATTCGAGAGAGTCTGCGGATCTCGGAGAGGCATCCTACTTCTCCCCACCTCCTCTCCTCCGCTCACTCTCCGTACCGTCGTGGCATCCCACGTTTCGTCGTCTCGCTCCCTCTCACCTCTCCCCCCTCTCTCTCTACCCCTCTCGCCCCCTCCTCGTGTCTCCTTTCCTCACTCATCCATGGGGATTCACGGGAATAAGATACGCGCGACGGGCAGAGGGGGGGGGGGCTCAGATAGAAATGCTATATTATTTAAATAGTGTGGCGACTACGGTGCGTGACCTTCTCGTCGACGTCTCGCCTGATTCCCCTCTTTAACCTCTCCGGTCCCCTCCGCGCGAGAGCGAGCGAGCGAGAGAGCAGTCTCGCGCTCGTCCCGCTTCTGCCAACGCCGACCCCACCACGGTTTCCCTGGTTCACCCCCGGGTTCGTTCCATCCCCTCCCGAGCGGAGCGCACGAGTGCATCCCTTCCAACCGGGGCCCCCGTCGATCTCCCTCGCGCGCTCGTCGACCTTCCTGCTCGTCCACACGAGCCCTACCGCGCGCTCTCGAGAGAGCGACGCGCCGGCTCTCCTCGCTCTTCCTCGACCGTACTGCGACGTTGCTTCGCGCACGATACAGGGTGGCTCGCAAGGACGAGGGAATTAAACAAACTCCTTAAGGCGGCGACCTGCCGCCACCACCACCACCACTATCGTTGTCGTCGACGACGCCATAGTCAATGTACGAATAAATGCGCGTGTACGAAGGGCGGACGGCGACGGCGGCGGTGGTGGTGATGATGATGACGGTGATGCGGCACACAGCCACCAGGCGAGCGTGGTGGAGTGCTCGGAACAACAACCCGCTGGCTGGTGTGGGAGACGGAGACGGGGGTTCGGGATTCTCTTTGTCCGAGAAACCGTTTTTCTCCGTGAAAGAACCCGACGAGTAACGTGTGTACCGGATCTCCACCGCGGAGATTCACGCTGCGATCAATGGACCCACGTACACACGGGGCCCGTTCGGTTTTCTTTTCTGCTAAAAACGCGATTCCTCCCGTTTGAGAAACCGGGATCCGGAAGAGAGACCGACCGAGTGTGTATCGCGCGGACGTGCCGGCGATCCGTCGGCTGGTTATTAATACACGTTGCTTATATAATCCGACGGTTTGCAAACGCTATCTGCGTTTCGTCGGATGGCGGAGGGAAGGGGGAGGGGGATGAAGGTGGTGAGTAATAATCGGCGTGTAAGATATTCTTTTGCAGCTTACGCAAATTAATCCCGTGGCAACGCGCGAGGCGAGCTATTAACTCGAAGCATCGCCTAACGATCGGTTCTTACGATAAGTGAGCGTGAAGATTATAGCGGGGTTGAACGCGCGCGTCCTTCCGGCCTTTCAAAATGCGTTCCCTCGCACGTCGCACGCACTGCGTGCGTCTCCCGCATTCGTCGTTAGGTAGCAGCACTTTTCGTACGTTCCGCTCGCTGGGGGAAAGCTCGCGAAATTTTCTTCACTTCCAAACATGACTCTCTCTCTCTCCTCCCCCCCNCCCCCCCCCCCCCCCCCTTTCTCCCTTCCTCGTCGACAAGATTTCCTCTTCTGCACTTTTCCGCATTTTTGCTCGTTTGTTTGTTTATCTATTTATAGCAGTCAATTTTATGCGAAACTTTTGGACTCTGTCGTTTTACCGAGCTAAGATAAGAAAAAATTATATCATTTCGAGGATCTATTAGCGTCACACCGAGATTTTATTCGATATATCCGTGGCGACGATTCCTTCCTTTCTCGCTTCTCCTCGAAGTAATGAAAAGTAATAAAATCAAAAAAAAAAAAGAACAGAATCGTTCGAGTCATCGTTTGAAACGAGCGCTTCTCCCCGCCCGATAATACCCCTCTCCCCCTCCGTATATTGATATTTCGCGGAGAATTGCTCGGTGTTTTAAGGGTAACGCGATAAACGGATTGTCATCGATCAACTCGGGACACCCGCTAGAGGGAGAACGTGTACGAGTGGAAGTGCTTGTAAAGTACTCTCGGTACTCGTGTTGCCGTCTTCCTCTACCCCTGTCGGCCGCCGCTCCCGCACTCCGCCCAGGTCAGACTCTCTTCTACCATTTCCTCCGGCCCTCGGCCTCCCCTCGCGACCTCTCTCTTTCCCTCTCGCTTCTCTAAACCATCTTTCGTCTGCTACGTACACAGACTCGGCGCTATCGGCGCGACTTACTTCCTCCCGGAACGATACGACGTTGTAGGGTTCCGCGGGCTCCCCTTCCGACGAATCGCGTCGCTCCGTGTATTCTCAGTATAATTGTACTCCCTGTGTCGACAGTTCGCCACTCGACGATTTAACGCTCCTTTGATCGCGCTCCTCTACGCCATGTCGAATGCACCAGAGACGCGTAATGAGTTGTCTCCCTCGCGAGAGCACCGGAGAGAGGATGTCGGTACGCGCGACGACACCGTCTCGTCCTCGTCAACGGTCCAATTCGTTATTAATTAGGCTAATTATCATTGCTAATTACTACAGATCGTTGTCGACACAGTTAATCGGCGCGTTACCGTCCGATCGTCCCGACAATTGCCCAAGGAGCAGTCAAAGATTATCACCCCCCTCCTTCCCCTTTCCGCTCGATTATCTTAATAGATATTTCATTATCTCTCGTCTGTACAGCGGAGACGCCGAAGTTACCGAACACGGAACGACTCTCCCGGACTAGCATTGCACGCTCGGCGCAGAGATCGTCGTAATTTCATAATATGCGCACACAGGTGCGATTGATCAGTATGCGGAAGACACGTTTACCAGTGTCGGTAGCCGAGCCGCCGCCATCACCCACCGCCTCCACCGTCTCTCCTCCTTCGCCGCCTTCCGCGTAACTTTGCGAAACTCGAGCAAAACTTCTCGGCGCAAACATCAAGTTATTTCCTGATACGCTCGGCGCCCACGGCTTACCCCTTCGTTTCGTTTGTCCCTCTCCCACGACCTCGACACCCCCTCTGCGCCCGATCTCTCTCTCTCTCTCCCTCTCACCCCGGATCTCCGTTCTCGCTCTCCTTCACCCTCTCCGGACTACCGGCTATATAGCTGCCGCTATCGCCGTAGATTCCTTCCCCTTCGCGCGTGCACAGAGCGTCGCGCCGCTGCGAGCGAGCTTCCAACTGGCTTCGTCTCTCTGTGCATCAGCGCGGCGGAGGTGGCGGCGGCGGCGTTGCCGAGTGTTCTCGACCATCTGCAACCGTTCCTCCCTGCCTGCCCCCTTTCCCCTCCTGTTTATTGGTTTAATATTCAATACGCCTCGCTAGTTCAATGTGTAACACACAGCGACGGAGGTGCGGGCAGAGGCGCGTCCGTGAACGTATGCATCGTGCGCCAGTCTGCGCACGGTTGTTCCCCTCTTTCTGCCCCCTCTTCCCCCTTCCTTCGTCCCCTCGCCCCCCGCTTCCCCAATCGCCCCTCCGACACCCACATCCCCTCCGCGTTTCCTTCCCCTCGGCTTCCCTCCCTCCCTCCTCCTCGCGGTCCCCTCGTCGTTTTCTTCTCTTTATCTCTCTCTCACCCCCCTGTGCGTCTCTGTATTTCTGTCCTCGTCTCGCTCTCTCCATCCCTACCTACTACCAGTTCACCCTCCACCAATGCCTCATCCTTTTCCTCGTCCTCTCTCCATCAACCTCTCTCTCTCTTTCTATATATATATATATATCTCTCTCTCTCATTCTCTCTCTCTCTCTCTTTCTTTCTCTCTATCTCCCCTTTACACGCGCGCGCGTACGCTCGTTCTCTCATGGATAATCGTAGCATCTTCTTTTCTCTCTTTCCGCTTTGCTTTTCCTTCGTCCTCTCCCTACTCCTCCGCACGTCGCGCGTATATAGCGCGTATACGCGTGTACGCGTGGCGAGCGTATGTATAAGCGGTGAACGCCAGCGCGCGCCGGCCTCTCTTTCTCTCTCGCGCGGGTTAACTATGTATAGTCGACTAATAGAGTTTGTCGAGTCGACATGCGCCCTTCTTGGCCCAAGGTGTCGGCCTTGCCCCATATTTCTTCGAAATAGCTAGGTAGTCGGAGTGACGTTCGATATCTCGAGCGTAGATGCCGGTGAAGGAGCGCGTCGTTGTCGTGGTCGGCGCATCGATGCGCCGATACTCTGTCTCTCTCTCCTTCTTTCGCGTAATCCTTCGAACGAACGAACGAATGAACGAGACTATACACACATCGCCGCATCAAAGATCATCCGCAGAGACGCTAGCCAGCGTCGCGATCCCCGCGCGAAATCTTCCGCGGCGATACGTTTTCGCGAATTCACGCGCCGGACATCGGCGCGCTTCATCCGGCGCGCAATAATAATAACGGCGCAATGCAACGGAATATAAGAGTGTTATGAAATAATTATTTAGCGTGCGCGCGCACACACCCTCGTCGTACTCCTCGGACGATAGATTTTTAATTACGCGCATCCGGCGTAATTACACACGCGCGCCCGCGTTTTGAATAGCGAATGAATTTATTTGCCTCCGCCCTTCTCTCCCCCGAACGACGCGCGTTATTTATCGCTGGACACTCCGATTATGAAGAGCGTTTCGATAATGCAATTCCGTATGCCACGTACGTCGGGTATTTATGTTTTGCAAATAACGCCCAGACGGGGGGGGAGAGAGAGGGAGGGGAGGGTGAGAATCGGCCGCACTTGTGCTCGCTCGCTCGTTCGCTCGCGTACCTTCGATCGATCGCGACCGGGCGAATTACGTGAAATAATGATGGTTCACGGTGATATACGTGTAACATTGATTTCTGCGTTACGTCAGACCGATGATGCTCGGTGCGTGAAGTGCTATTGATTCACCCTGCAGGCGGAATGGGTATCCATATTCGATTTTCGAGTAGGCACAGTAGTCCCCCGTTTAGTGTCGGCTTTGATCATGCGTCGAGCTGGATTCTCGCGCGGATTAGCATTTCTCTCTCTCTCTCTCTCTCTATCTATTTTTTTATTTATCTCTTCTTTTACCTCAACCACGCGTCCAATTATCTCACGATACTTCGTAACATAAAGTTAATATTTCTTATCTGCCCTCTCTTTCTCTCTTTCCTTTAATATCTCTCTCTCTCTCTCTCCTTTTCTCTCACAACACGTGTTTTTTTAATTATTGTAAGGAATCACGGACGATGAAAAAATCGCTTCGAAGGATTCACGAGGATAATTTTGAGGAACGATCGAGCCGCACTTCTGCGGCCGAAGCGCAGATTAGTCGATCGGACGAACGGCTCTGCGAGATCGGCGCGCGAGTACCCGTTCTAAATTTCCCCAGCGGCTCGCTCGGTCTGCGGCGCGCAGATTTTTCCGGCGGCCGACCGGTAATCGTACACGGACGTCGTTCGCGGTACGATAGCGCATCCGGATCGGAGGATTTCTGTTGCTCGATCTCGGAAATGGTTCGGATATCTCGCTGCGGCGGCGGGGTGGCGGTGGTGGTTGCTGGTGCTGGTGGTGGTGTATAGGTCGGTCGGCGGTAGCGGCTAGTGACTGCTGCGACTACGAATAGTTGAGGCGGGAGCGATGACCAGATGTGCGGATAGCGCATAGAACGCGGCACGAATGAACGGATGAAGTGGTGTAAAGTCGGATAGTATTCGGTCGCTCTCCTATTATGTCCCGGGCTATAAGCCTCCTTCTACTGCCTCTCTCTTTCTCTTTCTCTCTCTCTCTCTTTCTCGGTCGTTCCTTTATCCCTCAGCATGTAAAGGAGCGCGCCCCAGCTGTCGACATTAAGCGGGAACGCGACTTATTCCCTCGAACTCGACGCCTCCCCAAGCGCGAAATGAATTACCAAAGACGAAGGAGACCAGATCGGAGTGGACGCGTTGTCCGGCCGTTGTACAAACGACGGTAACTGTCTTTGACTTTGCGGCGGGAGGATTAGCTAGAATTTCCCTTACTTTCTAACCGACTATTTGGCATAAGATTTATGGATAGACCGGACTGTGGCTCCCTATGGTGACTTGCTTGTATTATGTTCTCACCCTGTTGTCGACAACAGAGTCGTCGATTGACACACGGTTCGCTGTTAGATTGCTTCTTCTTTACATACGGTATTCAATGAACTGAACTCGCTCCATTCGGGAACAGGTGGTGTGGTGAAAGCTGATCATTTTTCGTCAATATACTCATATTAGGTACCGCTTCCTTTCGGCGTCACGGGCTGGACAAGTTTCCGCGAACTCGACTTGTCTGCTCGTTCCCGAGCGCAGGAACATCAATTCATTAACGCCTTGTATACGTTTGCTTCGGTCGAATTGACATAACATTCGTTGCTGTCGTAAATAATTTTTCATATTATAAAAAAATGCCTAATACTCTAAAATCTCAAATTTCTAACCGAAACGTTTCCAACATTTTCTTAAATATGATATGTGCTGCCAACAACGTCCGGCTCGCAAGACGCAGATTTTCTCACGATCAGCCAACGACGTGACGAGAGTAATCAGCTACCGGTCTTTGAATTCAAGGTTTAAGGAATACAAATTTGCGATCCAAGAACAAGATTTCCGGGAGTGCCGAGCCGTTCATGAGAGCAGCCCTGGTGGATCGCGAGGTCGAGGGAGGTGTCATCGCAATCGGACGATGCGCTAGATCAGCTCGCACGGATTACCGTAAAGGTCGACGCACGTCGGCCGGCGGTGCGTGCAACGCGAAAGTAAAGAGCGTCTAAGTAACCCCGTACAACGCCGATCTCCCGGTTTCGAAAGGAGATCGCGAAACGGCGATGCGAGACCGAGGGGAATGCAGGAAGAGGAACACAAACGGTGCGGCGCGCCGAGGAAGAGGAAGAGAGAGACGAGAGCTGGAGGAGAGGAGGTGGTGGAGGAGGAGAAAGAGAGCAGGAGGAGAGACGAGAGAAGATCGTACGATCGCGAGATCCGCCGATCGCTGGCCCGCGTATATACTTATAAATGCGCGTTACGCGGCTGGGGGGGAACGCAGGACTATCGTCGATACGTGCCTGTCAGTCGTTAACCGAATAAGGCTCAGGTGCCGAAGCGGTAATCTTCATCGGTAGGCTTCGGCGTCGTTTTGCTGGCAACCGTGTAGTGACGGTGTGCGGCACGACGGCTGGTCGGCCGGCCGACCGACCGAACGAACGGACGACCGGCCGGCTCCGGCACGGCGCAGTCATTGCCACAACGAGTAGAAAATATACTTTCAAGCCTAACGGGATAATGTCGCCATAGTGACCCGGCACGGCCTATTATCTTTTCCCGTGAACCATAATACAGCGGCGGCGCATAGCGTAGCGCGCGCGGCATAGTACGGTATTAGCATTACCTAGATAACTAGTCAATGAAGACGCCCTCAAATGCACATTCGCGAACGTACGTGCGTATGCACGTACAGCCTTTTATGTGGGCGCGTGTGAGCGACCGGCCGTTTTCGCCGAAACGCCCGTGGCTGCGGCCGCTGCCGGCCGCAATTAAGTCTTTCTTAACTCTGGACTCGGTGATTTCGCGACTCCGCGCGACCTCGACAGTCCCTTTCTTGCTTCGGCCCGTTGTTGAGGCGACGCGAATTTACACACATATATATATATATATTTGCGTAATATTTGTATCCCTCCTCCCTATATTTTGTATATTCGTGCGTACTGAAAATAAAAGAGACACGTACACAATCCGTCAAGGAAGAGCGTGTGCCTTCTGCGGCGTAAATCCCCCAGCGCCCACGTAAATACCAGAGTTACCTTATGAGATTTCGCAATCTGTCAAGTGTGAATTTTTGGAAAGTTTTCGCGGGTTTTCCCTGACAGAAAATTGTAATTAGTTTAGGCGTTCAACATAATTTATAGTAGCAGCAATGTGCACGTAAGGTTATTATCACTGACGCGATGACAACACTTACGAGAAAAATGGACTTCTTACTAATTTTTTGTGGTTAAAAAGTATGTTTGGCGTCGAAATTGACTATAATTTCCTATCGCTTTAGCAAACTTTGTTTCAAGGCATTGCAGAGGAAAATGTTTGTTTTACAGTATCTTAGACACAGGATAAGATTGATGTTCTCAAAATCATCTGTAAACCACGAATTTACTACTTAGTACGTGCATGTATACCGTCGAACGATCGTTTTAGTGAAAGGAATCGGTAAAAGTAGGCAAGTCTAATAAAAGAAAGCCTACTTTTACGGGCGAGCCGTGGATCCATTTGCATCTCCCAGTGGTGTGCATTGTCTTCTTCGCGTTATAGATCGGTGCGCGTCCTCGTGGTCTACGACTGCTAAATTTCGCGCGACGCTTGTCCTTTCCACATCGCGGAATTCCGTCGATTGTGGACACCAAACGAAAACGCCCGCATCGCTTCCCTTCGTTCCGCGGGGTCCTTCGTCGTTCGTCGGTGACGGAATCAGAACGAAACCGAAACGTACATCGGAAAAAACGCAATCTTCTCAGGCGAGATACTTTCAACAGTAACATGCGTCAATTATATTATATTATATTTAACGACGAATAAAATGAGAAATCTCGGCACGAATGAAATTAACTCTTCGGGTTCAGATTTGTTTTATTTTGGGCATTTTGGTGTTTTATTTTATCAGAGGAATATCGGACACATATTAATAGTCAAAATATAATTTAAAAAGTGGTTTATCTAAAAAGAAATTAAAATATTGTATCACAGAAGGATCAGGAAGTTGAGGAAATTAAAATGATTTTTCCCAATACGAGTAACGATCACCGAATGGTTTTAAAAACTGCTAAACCTACTGTAACTTTGTGTAACTTTGTGTAACTTTGAAAAAGTTACATATCCCCACATCTATATTATGAGGTCTTGTTTATCTCAACTTCCATTCCTCGCACCAAAGTACGTTGAGAGACGACAAAATATCTGCGGATAAAAATCCGGCTACTGTTTTACATCCCACAATTGCTGTGTCGATATTTTTATCTTGTCCCATTTTTAGAAGCGAGAAGAGAATCGAGGTTTATCGAGGTGGTGCAAACGACGTGGACGGATCAAACAAGATATTTTTACTCGTAGAAATACGTACCCCGAGGAATACGCCGGGACTCAAAGGGGGTTAATAATATTAACCGCCTGTAATACAACAGCCTCATCGCGCGATAATTCGAACAGCCAGTCCGCGCGCGCGCGAGCGAGGTATGCGTGTTCTCTCTCCGGAGGAAAATCGCCGGCTTGGAAATTCACCGAGGAGTCCCGGCGGTGGAGAGATTGCGTAGGTCTGGCAGCTACTTATCGCAGGTACGTAACGCGGACCGGATTTCACAAACGGTCCGTGACACATACATAGATCGCTTCTTAGATCGGCGAAATTGTATCGATCGGAATGCGCACCTGAGCGAAGGAACGTGCAAGAAAACGGGCATGCGCGACAAATATTACACGTACGCGAAACCGAGGGGCCCCGGCTCGATGTGCCTGCATGCGTGCACGCGCATTCGTGCCTCTGCGTATGTGTGTGCGTGTGTAGTCGGTGAACGATGAACATATTTGCGTTATTATTAGGTGTGCGCCATAAGGCGTCACCCTCTCCGGGTGCCGCGCGCGAGCGCTTCTTCCTCTTTTTACTTCTGAAAGTCGTTTATAGCGCAAGGCCACGCAAGGCGCTCGCGAGAAAACGGACCCTTCCTCTTCGACTTCCTGCACACTTCTTCCTCCTGTATATTGTACGTACTTAAATAGCGTAGCTGCTCGATCTCGCGCGCGCGGTGACGCCGGGCTTCTCGTTCGCGATATCTCTCTCTCTCTCTCTCCCTCTCTCTCGATGCACTCGATTATCTAGATACTAGGCGCGTTCGCGACCCGGAAACGCCTGCTTACGGAAGTGAAGGCGTTTACGACTACGTCGTACGTATCCGTGTGTCGTTGGGAGCGACCACGGGCGCTCGCGGATAAAGCGTGTCTTCTTCGCCGTGATAGGCGGTGAAAGAGAACGAAGGAGAGAGAGAGAGAGAGAGAGAGGTACGCGAGCGAAACAAAAGGAGCAACGTTTCTCTCGATCATAAACCACCAATTTCCGGTTCCGCGGGCGGAAGGAACGCTCCCTCCCGGCCGCGTCGGCTGACTCGGTGCGACGGCGCGACGCCGCCGTCGCCGCCGGCGGCGTTTGTTCGGAGAGCGCGACAACTCTTCGACACCCGATTACCTTTCCCAGCCCGAGCGAAGTTCCTATTAGAGTTAATACTAAATTTAGTGGGGAAACACGTGTTTCTCATTAGCTTCGACAGTTAGGACGTGGAAAAGAGCCACTGGCGACGGTGAAAATAGTCATCGGTCGCCGGTGTACTAAAGATACACGATGACGGCGGTGTCTCGTCGTCGCACGTGCTCCGATCGCGCCGCTTCGTCTTAATTACACCAATTTCTGGTTTATCCGCAACAAAAAATACTCCTTCGGAAGGTCACGCGCATAATTATAAACGGGGAGGGGAATATTTTATATAGCTTTTTCCATTATAAATTTTTTCCGATTTTGCACCGTGTTTCTTATTAGCGCAAAAATAGGTCGTCGGCGAAGTTTGTCTCGTTAATAAACGTAGTTTTTCTTTTTTTATAACGCACTTTTTAATAGTACACCTCGGTTCGTAAAATTTAAATAGCACACGTGACGAGATGGAAAGGAATAACAAATTAAGGATATTAAATTAACAAAATATCAATGTGTTCTTCGATCGCAGAGTTCTGCAGTTTTTCTCTTTTTTTACCACAGCAAACTCTCCGCGTGGAAGAACGAAAAGACTAATGGAATATTAAAGTAGCGAAACTGAAATTGTTTGCCACTCTCCGAGAGCGTTTAGGACGCTCCGATTTCTATTTCCCAATCGATATAGGAACGCAGAGCGGAAGCCATTGTAATCGGCATGAAAGCTAGCTGGTAGATTTTCACAAGAGAGAGTCGTCGTCGTCGTCGTCGAGCGACGTTTCGTCGCCGCTGACACGGATAGAGCGAGAGTCCACCGTTGCGTGAATATTTTTGCCGCGCGCGCGCCGATCGAAATATTTTAATTCCTTTCGTTTTACGATCGTTTTTACGCTGAAATCACGATACGCGCGCGCGCGCGTAATTGGAGTCGCAATTCGCGCGCGCGAAAGCGCGAACACACGCGCGAGCGAGCGAGCGAGCGAACGGACGCGAATACCCGCCGGTATCCGCGCGGCAACGCGCAAATAGGATCCCATCGGCGCCAAAATTAATTCCGGAGGCGATCCCGTTGATCACCAAAAATAAAGCGTGCACACTCCTACGCGTAGGCGCGCGCGCGCGCGCGCGCGGCATTGTGCGAATGCGACGTAAGGGAGATAAAAATACATTCTCTCGGCTCCATATCGCGTGTGTGCCGAGCCGCGTCTCCCGATTTTTCGTCCCGTGATTATACTCGCTTCCTCGGTTCCTCGAATCGAGAACGAGAGCTCGAGGGGTGCATCCCTCTCGTCTCCCCCGACGGTGCGTACACACATACATACGCGAAGCCGCGCCATTATTCCCGCGCGATCGAAACTGCGCTATGACTAATATGGGGAACGATGTTGTGAAATGAGGTCGCAGCTCCTTTGTCGTAATCATAGATTCGATTATTTCGCGTTGTATTAATTGATCTATCTCTCCTTTTCTCTCTCTCTCTCTCTCTGCCTTCCTCCCCCTTCGTTCTTTCCTTCTTTCCCTCCGTCCCTCTCTATTTCTATCTATCTATCTTTCTCTCTCGTTATCCGCCTTATCGGGAGTCATAATAGCATAACACAATCGATCGTCCGCTACGGATATCACTTGGAAAATTATTAATGCGTTTTTGGTTATCGTAATCTCATTCGTTTTATCGATAAAACGGACGTCAATCTTTGTCCCGGATCCTGCGCGCGTTCTTTCATTCGCGAGCAGATAGACCGATTCCAGAGTTAATTCTGGAGGAGAACTCTTGGTCGGATGCGAGAGGAAATCCCGCTAAGTCGCGGTACTCCGGTGGAAACGCACTGCGAGAGAGATTTTCATGTGTAACTATACCGGGTAGAATGAAAAATACGTAGCTGCGCGTCAGTTTCGCTGAGATGATAAAATCCATCTATCACGTTGAGAAAGAGAGAGAGAGAAATCGCTAATCTCATTGCAAATTATAGTCATCTTCGGGGGGTAACCGTATCTGTTTGTTGTTTTGATAAAAAAACACTACAAAAAAAGTAGCAAAGTGTACATGTGATTATCGGCAACACTATAGCCCTTATTAAACGCACAGAAATGGGTTACCCTGGCAGTAATTATTTTTATTTCACTGTGCAATTATGGCCCAGGCTCAGATATCCCGAACTCTTTTTCCTCAACTAAGGAGGGAAAGGTGAATAAAGGCAAGTGAGATCTGAGTCTCGCTTTTTTTCAACAGAATTATAAACAGAATTTCTAGTTGTAAGAATCGAATTTGATTCGTACAAAATCAGAAATTCCGTTTCCTTCGAGCAAAACCCGTTTCGTTTGTTCATCGTCAGCTGGAATTCAAGTAAACTTTCTTTTCCCGCGCAGTAGTTAATCAAATCAGCGAACGTTTCGGTNAGAGGCGCTTAATAAAAAAAAAAAAAAAAAAAAAAAACCCCCCCCCCCCCCCCCCCCCGGTGCGAGAAGCAAAACTCACCGATCCTAATCGTTCTTCACGCGTCTAGATACAATACGATACGATTTGATCCGTGTCGAGCTGTCGAAGTGACTGATTTTTAATTAACAGTCATAACGCATACACGTATCCGGGCACGGACGCGCACAATTAGGAAGACCAATGAGTTTTTGGCGCGGTCAAGTCTTCATCGCTCCGCGTGCCGAATCGCTGTTCGGCCACTTCCCAAGTTGATCGCGGGCGTGCGTCGCAATAATAAATATTCACGAGCCGGCGTAATTAGCGTTAAATCAGCCGGCCGGTAATACGAGTCCGCGTGCGTATTCGGAAGTGTATCGCGATCAACAGCGGAGATCTATTTGTCGGCTGCTCTCTCGCCGCGAAGTTTATAGATCAGGTTTCTCGGGCGGCGCGTCGGCCGCGGTGGCAGGTTAATTTGACGATGAACACCTTCGCCGATGGCCGTGACGCGTTCGAATTAATACATCGTAATGAATAATTCATCGGCGATCGTCGCTTATCGATCGGCCGATAATGAAAAAGCCCGCCACCATCGGGTCGGGCTCGTGCCGATCTCGTTTGGCTTTGATGTAAGCGATTCTACGAACAGGACACGGACCGGTGGGGGGGGGNGGGGGGGGGGGGGGCGTCGTACTCGAGAATCGAGGATAACGCGGTTAATCGAATGAATTGGTAACTATTATCCAATTGTCGCGATAATTACCGGCGCGGCTCGATCTCGCTTGGCACGCGGCCATATATAGAAACAAGACGAATATAATAAGTCGAAGGAGAGGGGGACAAGGGAACCGTTCAATCAATCCATTATGCTTTGTTACATCTAGATTCCTAACGTCTCCCCCTACCTTTCTTTCTCTCTCTCTCTCCCTTTCTTTCGTTCTCCCTTCGTGCGTTCATATGCGAGCGGCGATGTCGAGCAGAAACAAACGCCTCTCTTCCCGTTGGCTCGCAGAAAATTTACCGTTTCGTCGTCTCGTGATTTTCGTACGTATTTCACGAAAGAAGTAGCGTTCTCTCTCTCTCTCTCTCTCTCTCGCGTCCGCATTGAAAAGTTTAGTTCCCGGATAATTCTCGCTGGGAGATTCGACGTTGCTCTCTTGCGATCGTATGCGTTACGCAATTATCGTTGTGCAACGGCGACGGCGGTACACTATCTCTGAGACGGGATACTCACACGAACGACGGTGAGGTGCACGGTGAGACGAGTGTCAAAAGGCGAGCGGGCGACTAATTGGTACAAAACAATCAATCGGGCCGGGGGGAGAGGAAGAGAGGGTGCGTCGTGACGGAGGTGACGGAGAACGATTGGCACAGTGGAGCGCGTAAGTCGGTCGTTCGGCGCGTTATTAATTAAGTTCCTCCTCGTAACCCGGATTCCGCCGCCTGCGTAAAAAGTTTAGGCGCAATGTCGGGCGGGAGGGCGGGGAGGAGGAGGCAAAGTGAAACGACGATGGTGGGTATGCGATCGAGTGAGAAGAAAAAAAAATAAAAAAAAAAAGGCGAGGGAGGGGAGAGGAAGACGAGGAAGAGAGATTGGAAATCCACGGCGGCGTGTACGACCGCCGGTGGGCCTCTCGGATGCACCGGCTTGCAGTTCCGTCACTGATTGGCACTGCGGCGGAGAATGGCGATGCTCGCGCGCACGTAAGCACGTGTATGTGCATACATTCACGTGTGCGTCGCGAGCGTATTTGCGCGTATCGCTGCGAGTCGCTTGCGGTGTGCTCGCTCACACATATGTCCGCACGCATGTATGCGTGTAGACCGCACGTATGCACGTACGAGCGCGTGCCATGCCTCATGTAGCCTCATGCGCGTGTACGTGCGTATATACGTAAGCGGTTTGGCAACACGGCCACGGTGTAAAGCCCGTAACAGCCTGTTGGCTAACATCGCTCTGAGCATTGCACACGGGCGCATGCGTGTGCACGCCTTCGCCTTCGTGACACTTTAAATAAACCATGGTGGGGGTGTAAAAGGGGGGCACCGGACAAAAATGATAAACCGCTACAAAAATACCGATATAGAGGAGATCGTGAGCGAGCGGGAGGGCGGACGGGGGTGCGCGCTCGCGCTCATAAGCGCACGAGCGCGCTCGCTCAGCCGTCGATTGGCGGTCCACAGCCAGCCAGCCAGTTCGTTCGCTCGTTCGTCGGTGTATTTATGGAGGTAGACGGCACTAAGGGTGCTGCGACGGCGCACTCCCTTCGCGGAAAATCTGTGTCACCTATTTAATTCGGCTTTCCCTCTTTCCGCTCTCCCCGCCCTTAACGCGTACGCTATCGCACGGCCGATATAAACGAACGTCCGGAATTCGACGATTGCTTCTTTCGTTAGCGATTGTCCGGGTTCGATTGCTCCTACGAGTACTATGTACGTATCGATGAAAATATCACGTGTCGTGTGCACGCACGCGCGTGCGCACGCACACACGAACGCGCGCGTGGAGTTGTTCGAGGGGAGAACGTGACCTCGTAAAATCGAGCGATCTTTACACGAGGCGTAGATTCGAGTGGATTATTAGGATCATTTGACAGGTTCAGCCGCGTACTTTTCCCAGCGACGGTCGTAACGCGAGCGTCGATTGCTTGTTGAACGACTGATACGGAACGAAGTTGACTCGCGGGAACTGGAACGAACGTATGTTTAATTGTTCGATGTGTGATGCAATAATAATATATTATATTAATGACGCTCCTTGTTCAATTTTAGGCCGATGAGTCGTAGTTTTATATTTAATTGTATTTAAGATCGATTTCTTTTTTATGTTTAAGATCATCTTGGGTTTACTTTAAGGATGCATCGAGCACGAGTTAAGATAATAAAGAAATAATGAAAAAATTACAAATTGATCCCTACATTAATATTAAAATTGACAGCAAAAGTTTGACAGTAACCCAGAGCCTGGGTCAAAAGTTATTCCACTTTAAAAGAGGTTGTGAAGTGAAATGGTTTTTATCAAAATTCGATAAAACTTGCACTGCGTATATATTGAAATATAGCACCGATGTATAAATATAGCGCTAATAAGAAAAGTAAAAATAATATTTTTGTATTTGTGATATTAATAACTTTGTTTCTCAAAATAATATTTATTACTTAGACATTGAAATAAACATATAGGAAATAATTTTGTTTAACAAATGACCCCTCTGATGCGCCACCAAAAACACGGCAAATCTTCAAGATGATACAAAGTCCGTTTAATTGGCTACGTAACATCTTGAGTTAGATTCCAGATGATCCGAAATATCTGCACGAGAGATGGGTGTGAGGTGGATAAGAGAATTAAATATAATACAAGCTGTTAACCAGATTGTCGGGAACGAGACGGATCGTCGATGCAGGCAGTCGCGAGAGAATCCACAAGAGAATCTCCCCGCGGGATCAGGATCTCCTTGGAAGCGCGACTCGATTCCCGGCGGTCGGCAAGATCAACGTGGATAGACAACAAACGTGTCGTCATTCGGCCAGAGATGATAGATCGTATTTAGAAAGTACTCTCCGGCATACACGCATCACGCAATCGTATCAAATCTATGAAAGTCCACCTACATGCAGGCCGTGCACGTACTGTTCGCCCGTCGTTTCACTTCAAGCAGTGAAACCCGAGACACGTTGTCCTCTCGCGCGCTCGTACACCGCTTCGACACGTTCGAATACGAACCAGATTTACAAGCGGACCTCATTGGAAGGTCGCTGCATTTCCTCATCGTCGAGCACGGCCCGCCGGCGTGATTATCATTTTTCATTTCCGCGCTATACACGCGCGGAAAAGGATGCGTCGAATATGATTCAACGAGCGCGGCAGAAGTCGCACGATGAGCCCGAAACGAGAGCTCAATTTCGCTAACTGACTATTCGAGAAATCTCGCTGCCTCTCTCGATCTCGCGTTAAAACGTAAAAGGAGGCTAACGTGTAACAATCTGCAAATAAGCCCGCGTCGTGGGAAGCGCCGGGCGATGATCTCGACCTCGGGTATCGCGAAACGGCCGGCGTACGATTCTACACGCGTGCATAGAATATATTCCTCGCGAGCGAGTCAAGGTCGAGGGGGTTAATGACTATTCGGGGCGCACTGTTATTAAATAATGACGGTAGGTTCTCTCCCGCTCATTGTGGCGTGTGTATCGGACAATTTCGATATTACGTAACGTGGGATTACCTACGGCTCGTATGTAAGGTCTCGCCGGTGGTGAACCGACGCCGATTTGGGATGCGGGTAAGCGGTGATTTGCGACGCCGATGCACCGACAACATGAGCTGGAACAGTTAGAACGCGCGGCCCGTTCGGCTGTTTGCACATCGCGACGCGCATAACGCAGGTAATTCCGCGCGCGTGTGTCCAAAATACGCCGATATAAAATTCCGTTATCAGTGAGCCGTCGTGATTGTCTGCTAATACCGCGGCCGCGTGTCGCGATTGCCTTGTAATACGACGAAAAAAAGGAAAGAAAGAACGTCCTACGTGTGTGCAATCCGAGTCGAAAGGTTGATGCTACTTTAACGCTGTTGAGAAGGTTCATTCACCAAGTGCCGTATTTCCACTGGCGCATCCAAAGGCTCTCTCGCGAATTTTGCATTTATCATGCAAATATACGTTTCTATATATTCTTTTAACTATCCAAGTAAATGTGAATTCGAAGTAAAACTGAGATAGATTATATATGTACGAAATATTACACTTATAATATCAAACTTGTTCGGAAATTCTGGGATTTTTGAACGAAAAATCGATTAATCGAATTTTCGCATCAACCCAATATAAATATTGCCGATATTTCGATTATTCAATTCGTATGAGTAAAATAGGTAAAACAGACTTACGCAAAACAGCCTACTTTTTGACGCTAAAAGAGCGAAAACGGAAACTTGAGACGTCATCATGGTAAATGCAGGATTAAATTGTGTCAGACAAATTAAACCTATTTTGCTATCTTAGCTTCTACTGCACGGAGAAAAGATCTCAGTTCCTGCGACAGAATAGCGACCGGATGAAAACTCGGTGGCAAGAAATGACATCTCTGTTACCGTGGCTGAGAACATTCGTGCGAACGTTCGGACGCATTAAAGTTCGGTTGAGACAACTGAGAAGATTTGCCTGAGTAGAAAACTCCCACAGGAATCTTTCTGTTACTGACGAGCGAATTTTCGTCCGGTTGTTTTCACCGTGTGTATTGGAGAATTAAAAGTTGAACGTAAGGTCAAAGTTCCGATCCGGAAAACGTCGCTTTCGTCGTTTCGAATGTATCAAACGCACTCGCCCTCGTTCACGGTCCTCGTCCGTGTCGTGTCGACGTTTGAGGAAAATCGTGAATTCCCGCTGCTTCGAATTCGCCCGGCTTAATTCGTTTTTGAGCGAGGCCGGCGCAAAGGCTCCGTCGAGTTTTGCAATACTGTCTAAACGTGTCGATTACAGCGGCGGGTTATTGTGACATCGTCGTGTTGCCACATACGTTCTGTTCGCGCGGTTCTGTAATTTTCTAAAGCTATCGCGGGTAGGAGCGCGCGATGCGATGTTTGCGCGGTACGTGTACTAAATGTCGACGCAACCATCACGCAACGCTTGCATCACTGGCCGGGACAAGCGATTGATTTAGATGCGCGTCGATGACTCATCGCGCAAACGACGGACCATCGAAAGATAGTCGCGTATCACCGTCCTGCACAGATTTCGCGCGGTACGGAATGCTCTAACAGCCGAGCGAATTCGCGATCTTGAAGAGTTGCAGTCAGGAGAAACCATTTCTCTAGTAAGCGTCATTATAATGTTAGTGACAATAACAATAACTGTCCCGAAATTCAAAATTTTTCATTCTACGTTAAGTCTTCAGATGTAGAAAAAAAAAAAAATACGGAAATAAGTTCTCATTTGTAGCGTCCAAGGAGCACAATGAAAGACCTTCGGACACTTAATGTAGAACTAAATTAGAGCAGGATTCAAATTTCGACTCGGGGTATTGCTACTTTTGTGGTTAAAATTATAAAAAGCGTACAGTTGAGGCCGAAGATAACTATTAATTTCCCTGGGTGCACAACCGCCCCGAGTATCGTCGGACAGTCGTCGAACGTAACGTAGAACACGACGCCGATACCGTTACCGGTAAGATGTCGAAAGTAGTAGCGTGTCTCGCATACACACGGGGAATATTTCACTCGTGGTGTGAGTGAGAGCCTGCGACATTCGCCACAATTTTAATGTAGGGCGGGGGATCGGATGTACAGTTACGACGTTTCGTTGAAACTTGAAACAATACACGGAAAATAACACTCGGTTCGTGTCAGTGATTTTCCGTAGCTTGGAAATCGACCGAAGACGCGACCGTAGAAAGATTCCTGTAGGATTTTACACACTGATAGAAAATTATAGTTGGTTCCGACGTTAAACACACTTTTTAACTACAAAAACAGAAGGATTATTTTTTAAGTAAATCTTACCACGGTGTCAGTGATAATAACCTTACATGCGTACTATTAAAAATACGTTAACAAATTATCTTCCCCGTACAATATATGAGGATTCTATTCAGTGAAACGTCCTCAGCTGAGATTTCACATCTACCGAACGTACAACGTGTCACAGTGACGAAGATGTCTCTCGTTGCCGAGTTTTCGTCGCATTCTCGTTCCGTCGCAGGGGCTGAGATCTTATTCCCTATTGTACACCGCCGGATGGTCATCTAAGGTCAGACAGTATCTGCGATCGAGCGAGCGAGGAAGCGTGCGTAGAAGGGTGGAGATTCGGCATTTGTTGCGCGTTGCCGCAAATGTTGATACAATGCGAGAGCATTCCCCGCGATTTGCGTCAGCGGTGCAACAATGGATTCTGCAGCTAGCGCGTTTAAACAGTCGTGCGCGCACGTTCGCCTGTATCAGTGATGCAGAGAGTACGAGAGAGTACGAGAGAAAGAAAGAAAGAGAGAGAGAGAGAGAGAGTGAGTGAGGACTGCTAGTGGGGGATTGCCAACCAGGGTGGATATTGGTTTGTTGTCATTATCCTGTAATACATTAATGACGCGTCAAGTCAGCGCATGACAACGCGGCCACCCTCTCTGGCGCAGCGCAGCTGAGGTCCACCCGCGTAGTCCTCTCTCACTCTGCTTCCCTCCCTCTTCCTAGCCATCCCCCTATCTCTCTTCTTCTCTCTCTCTCTCTCTCTCTCTCAATCCTCTCTGGAATCACCGTCTTCCTCCCGCCCGCTCTCGCCCTCATGTCAGTCTCTTTCGCTCGTTCTGTTGCTCCCTATCTCCGTGTTGCCGCCCCCTCCCCCCTCATCCCCTTTCCTCCCTGAACTCTCTGCTACTGGCTCTGTGAGGAGATCAATAGGGATCCTGCACCCCGTACCTCCTCTGACGCGGTGGAGGAGGACAAAGGTACTCACCCTGATGTTCCACTCGCGTTACCGCCTGCTCCCTACGCTACGCGTGTACTCGTGTATATGTGAGAGCGAGAGAGAAAGAGGAAGAGAGAGGGAGGGAAGGAGAAGGAAGGAGAAGGAGAGAGAGAGAGAGAGAGAGAGAAGAACAGTGGGCGCTTGCGACGCGAATTTCGTACGAAAAATGAGAAGAAGGACGTAGGAATGCGTTGTTACTCGTGCGCTCGCGTGTACACGTACACGCGCGGTCTGCGGAATGAAATTCGCGCTCGAGCGCGAAATTCGGGCTGCAGCGAGTTAATGTAACATTTTTGCGCGAAAAAGGAAACGTTTTTTTTAATGTAAAACGATTGAGTTAATTTCCGGTTGAAGAGACGCGAGAGACTTCGCGAAAAACCACCGAAATTCTTCGGTACGCAAGGGACCAAGTGCAGATGAGAGAAAGAGGGGAAGGGAGAGAGAGAGAGAGAGAGAGAGCGAGAGGGAGAGTCCAGCACGAAAATCTCGTCTTTAAAATATGAGCCTAACGTGCATCGTACGCGGCACATAACTTCCGCTGTAATTTCCGCTTCGATTAAAATGCGTTTAGTTTGTATTGGCATCATGGAGAGAAACGTAACGTCGCGCGCAGACGATCGAGATGCGTTGCGTCGAGATGTTAGTTGCCTTTCTGATTCTTGTCAGTGATGTTTTTCGCGCGAACAAACGTTACGCGCAACGTTACGTATCACGTGCTCTCAAGGAAACGGTGTGCGGCATAATTCGTGTTATTTCATTCACAAATTACGTTCCACACACGGAAGAAAAGGAGAAAATATACAATCATCCGCCTTTTTTCCGCGACTGTTATACATTTATCGATTCATGTTCAATTCGTTGGTGAGATATCAATTTGTACGTCATTAACATTTCACACAGAACGTAAAACAGTGCACGCGAGGATTTCTCGTCGAACTCTACTGTTTCTACTATCTGCGTATGGCTTGGCACCCAAACAGACGAGCGTACGTAAATTTAGCATCAACTTCACTAATCGATGTGTAAAAGTTATATCTCTTTCATGATTAATTCATACAGCACTCATTATCACACAGAATGGCAAAATAGGAATACGAAAGAAATATGAAAAAGATTATCATACTTTACTCAAAATTTACATATCATATAAAATGCAATGTGAAAATCTGAAAGCAACTTTTGGCAAATTTGTCGCTGAATTTAACGAGAAATGTACATCTTTGTAAAATATAATGATTATATTAACGATTAATGCCGTAATAATTCAATGCAATATATTTGCCCCGTAAATGTAGTGAGAAAATTGTAAATTTATCACCGTGTAATTGCAGCACCGTTATCGTCTCACATTGTGACAAATTATGAAAGTCGAGCTGCGCAGAGAAAAAGATTTCTTTGGATTTAATGAAATTTCATTAATTGAAACAAATTTATCTTTTGAGGTGGAGCAAACAAACGAATGTTCAATTCAACAACAAGGATCATTTGTTTCCCGACAATAAATGCCTTTACATTGAATAACACGTTTCTTTTGTATTGTCATCCAAACATTGCAATGGTTGTCACAAACGACAAATTATTTGGAAGAAGTGACACTAAGTTAGAAAAATATTAAAGAACTTCTTCGCTTCAGTGGAACAATATTTAATGCATAATGAAATAAAATTCTTTTTTATCGAACACCAAATATTATTTCCACTAAATAATACTGTTTTCCCTATCAAACAATATGGCTTACTGTAATAAAATAACAATATTTTTATTCGAACAAAATGACACTTGATATCAAATTGTTTATATTAAACAAACCAGCGTCAAACAAACACATGTACTAAATTCAAAGCAACATTTTTCTCTGCGTGGGTACGGTGAAAAAAAAAAAAAGAAACGTACAAGAATCACCGGGAGGGAAGACCGCGGTTAGAGCAGTGGCTCGCGAAAACTCTCGCGAACGGGGGAGGGGAGGGGGACTCTCCTCGCGGAGCAGCGATTAATTCGCCATGTGGAATTCATTAAACGCCGCGACAAAGTTTCCCCGGCCGGCCGGTCATGTCGACGGACGGTGCGCGCGCGATTCGACTTTCGATTCGTTCGCGTCTGCGGTGAGCCGTGGTTTTGTGGAGCAGTCTGTGCAGCAACCGGTGTAACCGCGAATGCACTTTCTTCTCGCTGCCGTGCGCGAGCACGTGTGCGCACACAGATTCGGCGGTTTTAACAGACGGGCGTTACACACTCTCACAAAATTTCACCGCGCGCGTCGCGCCGCGGCACACGTCCGTGCGTGCCGCCTACTTATTGTCGGGGCGCCACGACGCCCGAAAGACATCGATTATATCGAAGACGCAGAAAAAAATCTCACGAGTCAATTGTTACCGCGCGGAGAAAGTTGTCCGTTTCTTTCCCGCTGTCGTAAGACCAACGCCCACGGTTTTCCGGGTAATCAGCCGCGCGAGCGCGCGCGCGCGCGCGAGCGTTACGTAAAAAAATGCATAAAGATAACGGTAATTCTGCCTTTCGCACGGGACGCTTTCTTTTCGCCGTCTCGTCATCCGATACCGATAACCCCTGTTGATCTTTCGCGATCGACGGCGTGCGATTCCCCCGATGTGATTCAATGAGATTGCAAATAACATATGTTCCGTGATGACACGTTACGCATGTAATGTGCGTGTGCGATTTTCCTCGCGATTAAAACGCGCCCTTCCGTGCCTAACCGAGCCGCAGGTCGCCTGGCGAACGAGGAATTACCCGCTATATTATTCGGGGATAATCGAGTGACAAGGTAGCCGGTGTCGTGCGTTATCGGCGAATGACGGGGGTGGCAAGCGGGGGCAGATCGCGCGTACCTTTCCGCGCCCTTATCATCGACGCGTTCCCTTTGAGGATCGTCGCACGACGGAGGGGACGGGAGGAGGGACGGTCGGGCCGAAAACGAGCGACTTCTCGCCGTGACGCTTACACATGGCGCGCCTGTGCATGCCCACACGCCTGTTCTTGTCTTGTCCACCCGATTCCTCTGTCTCAGAGGCCACCTGTTCCCCTTTCAGATGCCGGGCACAAATAAACCGAAAGGACCGCGACAAAGTGGCGTGTGTGGCGTCGGGGGGCAGTGGATGACGGCACCGGCACGGTAGTGTTGGTGTCGGTGGTGACTTGGGATATAAGGTGGTCATAATAGTCAGCGGCACCTGTCTCAACGAGTCAAGCATCTGAGATCGGGTCTGATGCAGCCGCTGAAGAAGCGCGCGCGCGGAGAGAAAGACGCAGAGAGAGTGAGTGAGTGAGAGAGAGAGAGAGAAAGGGGGAAAAAGAGAGAGGAGAACGGAGGCCGGGAAAGGAGTGTAGCCAGCGACTGACGGAGGGGAGGACTGCTAGAGGAGGGTGGCAGGGGGGAGGATCAACGAAAGAGAAAGAGAACCGTAGGAGGCAGAGAGGATGCGGCGCGCCGCTCGAGAGAGCAGAATGGGAGGGGGAGGAGAAGAGTCAAAACGAGAACAACGAGGACGACGTAGGTGAAACGAGTCGAAGGGAGGGCTCGAGGACGACCGTGGCGGTCGCGTCGGTAGGGGAGAGATAGAGGAAGATACAGGAAACAGAGGGAAGGCAGGAGGGAGAGGGAGAGAGGGAGAGAAAGAGAGTGGAGAATCATAGAGAGGAGACAGTCCCTGGAAGACGGAGTAAGAGAGAGAGAGAGAGATAGCTAGGATAAGAGAGAAAGAGAGAGGAGGAGGGGAAGAGAAGGGAGGAGAGAAAGAGAGAGAGTACCGGTGTGAAGGAGCGTGCGCGTGCCACTGTTATACCGGCACCTGCCACAAAACTTGGCTCTACCTTTTGGCACACACGCACCCACCATATCCGCTGCTCTTCCTGCTACCCGCGTTCGTCCGGTCACTCCGGACGGCGAAAGAGAGCGGCGAACATCTTGCTGTAAATTGCGTAAAGCGTGTGCACGCTCTCGGGCGGCGCGTGTTTCCGATTGCGGGGATGATCGTCGAGATACGACCGTTCATTATGTCTATAGAGAGATCGTCGATGTCTCGCAGGATTGGGTCTAGACGCGAATGATGTCGACGTCGCCACTCGATCCGTTCCACGTAACTCGGGGAGTTTGCCGGCGAAATGGTTCCTCGAGACGACTTCTCGGTTAAATAAATAGATGTCTCTTGATCAGAGTTTTCTATTATTAAAACCCCAAGCTTCTTTTTACACGGGACTACAGAGGCCAAATTTATGCTAGCGATTTTTTTTTGCTAATGTATCAAAAGCATTATTTTATCCATAGAAGAAACATGCAAATTAAAATCACATTAATTGGTACACGCGTCACATCTGAGAAATTTCAAATTTTTTCGAATCCTTGTTACGGAGATTCATGCTTGGTAGTACGTTAAAGAAAAATACGTAACGTGCAAAATGTAAATACAAAAAAAAGTGTGCTTATAATAAAAAAAATTATAATGTATATATCTTAAGCGTTTACGTTAATAGTATGTTTCTTAAACGGTAGTAGATTTCGTAAGTTTCAATGTAAGCCTCGAAGAGCGAAACGAGCTGCGAGAATTCCTCGCAAACATTAGCGCGAAACTTTCTGACTGGCCATATAGACTCGACGTATAGACCCTCGATTCATTCGACCGGTGGGTCGCACAGGCTGCTATTCTTCTTAATACGGTAACGTTGTTCAAGAAGCCGCGGTAGTCAATGGACAACGTGTAAACCACGAAATAGCCAACAACAGGAGGACCGATGCTCCAGCGGAGAGCAGTGGCGTCGGTCGGAGGGTAGCAGCGGGCGGAAATTTCAATTAACTTTATGGAGGCCGCGATGTAAATTGCGTAGGGGTCAACGGCGTGTCGGGGCCAGCAGGGTAGGAGCAAGGGTGCCGCTACCGCCGCTGCTGCTGCTATCACTATTGGTGGAACGAGGGGAGGGGAGGGGGGGAAGGGGGTGACAGCTGCGTCGGTGGTGGTGGTGCTGCTGGTGGTGGTAGTGGTGGTGATGATAGTGGTGGTGGTGGTGGTGGTAGTGGCGACGGCGGCGGCGGCGGTGGAAGTGGTGGTAGTAGCAGCGGCGGCGGCGGTACCCGAGTTCAGGGGTGGTTAGAGGTGTAGGTATGGTCCACGGCCCCGTGGGCATAGGGCGCAGGCAGAGGGTTGGATGGGTATTGATCAGCCGGGGCGACCAACAAGGCGCCTTTGCAGGATACCTACTATAGCCACCGCTACTACTACTACTACTACCACCACCAGCACCACCCCCGTTCACTACCACCACAGCGCCAGCAACACCGTTGTCGTCGTTATCGTCCGTGTCGAGCACACATCGCGCCCACGTGACATCATGGACGTACCGGTACACGCGGATGGTCTGGTATATATCTACCACCACACGAGCCAACGTAAAGCCAACACCATCATCCATAACGTCACCCGCGCGCGGACTCGCTCCGTCACGTTCGTTGTTCGACTCGGGGAGAGGTGGAAATACGGGGAAGGGAAAATAGACGAGGATGATGAGATCGAAAGACTCGATGTGCAGAGAAGGGATAGATAGAGAGAGAGAGAGAGAGAGAAGGTAGAGAGGAGAATGAGAACGAAGGAGGGAGGGAAAGCGGGGAGAGAATCAGAAGAAAATTTCACGATGCTAGACGGCCGGCAAGACGTCTCTGCAGGGTGGTGATGTTGTAGGTACACCAACACTGGGACACGTTATCTACACCGGCGAGCTGTACCCTCACAAGCTCGACGGGCATAAACTACCGTCGTCTACTAACGTTACCCTATACCGCCGAGACTTTCTACGTGTATTCCGCGATAAAGATAGAGAGAGAGAGAGAGAGAGAAAGGTGCGACATGCGAGTGTCGAAGAGTTACGTATCGTTCGAGGGAGAAAAGGAGAGAAAGAGAGAGAGAGAGAGAGAGACTCTCTCTACTACGGCCAGGTAATCAACGGACACTCTTGCGGAGATGTTTTCGCAGATACAGTCATTCGACCGACACACTCGTCCGGCTCGTCGTACAATACAGACGAGCCCGATGCACGACACGTGCAACCACGAGATATGACGTAAACCATCGCCGTATATAGCAATGCCATCGCGCTATGAGCCTCTATGCGGAGTTTGAGTAGCGGGGGGACGGCAAGAAGGGAGAAGCTCTTACGCATTCTCGAGAGGGTTGGAGATTCGCGTTACCGGCTAAGACAACCAAGAGAGAAAGAGAAAGAGAGAGACAGATTTTCGCGAGTCAGTCATTATACATGTAATTACCAAGAACTCACATCGCTGATCAGTTTATTCGTCTCGTTGACAAGATCGAGATGAAAGAGAAGAGACAAAAGTACAGGAGCAGAGAGAGAATGAGAGTGAGAGAGAGGAAAGAGGGGGAATCAGGAAGATAGGGGAAAAACAGCAGAGAGAAGACGGAGAATGGATTTCGGGGGTTGACAGGAACGAGACGGGGTATTCTCGTTGACGTTGGCAGCGCGCGGTCGGTGAGACGCCTTCGCAGGATCCCGATTGTATTCTACACCACCACCATCGTCGCGCCTCTCTCTCACCGCCCGTATCAGAGAGACGCGCGAGGACGCGCGCAGAATGTTAAAGGGAGACGGAGCGCGTAAGTGGATCGAGAGAGTGGAGTTTGCGGGGTTTGATGCGTGGGAGTAGGGTTTGGCGGGGGAGACAGAGTTCACGTCGACAGAGCCACCGCCGCGACATAGTGCCCCCGATTGCGATATATATCCACCCTCTCCAGCCAACCCTATGCTTCTGCCACCCACACATTTCGATCCCTCTCCCACTTGTCCTCCTCTTTCGCTCACTCTCTCTCTCTCTCTCTCCCTCCCTCCCTCCTTTCCTCCCTCCCACCTTCTTCTATCTCTTCCCCTCTCTCTGTCTCTCTCCTGGCTGGGGTGGACCACCCCTCGCTACGATCCCTACCCCTTCGCATTTCACTTCAACCATTCCTCCCTCCGCGGCCTCTCCGTCGCTTTCCATCTACGAGGACTCAACCCCTCTTCTCATCCTTCGCCACCATTGCGCTTTTGCCACCGTTCCGCAATGCTCTCTCGGACTCGGTGCGTTGGTGAGGGGGATTGGGTGCGGGGGCGGCTGGCGGGCGACTCTCGGCGGCACTTCTTCCACGAAGAAGCGTGTATATGGTAGCGCCGCGAAGGGGGGCCGCTTCTTTACGTCGTTCTTTTTTTGCGACGCGGAGGGTTGGCATTCGTCGAGCGCGCGGATTCGGAATCCCCTGGCGATTCGCGGCGCTTAGATCGACGGCCGGCGCTTGCGCTCGCTTTATATCGATGCGCCGCTATCGATATATCGGCTGCTTCGAAACTTCTACCCCCTCTGCGCGCGTCTCTTTTTTATCCTTAAGAATCAGGAGAGTCCGGGAGAATAGAGACATAGAGAGAGAGAGAGAGAGAGAGTCGTCACAGTTTGTGCAATATTTTTCCGTCTAGACGGCATGATTGTTCTCTTATATATCTATAAAATGGACAATGAGAGATATGTGTCTTCGTATATGTATTTTTCTGGACATAATTGTGTAAAACAGAATATAGAGAGAAACTCCGACGAGAGAGAGAGAGAGAGAGAGAGGGACGTCGGTGTTTTACACAGCTGTCACACACAAGGTGCAAATTAATTTTATTGCGCTTTCATCATATATTTTTGTACATTTTTACCATTGTTTATCAAACCGCGAGTGGTATCATTTGCCCGACTCTCCTTGAGACTTAATACAAACACAGAATCGTACACTCTGTTGGGAATTCAATGGATCAACCCCGCTCACGCGGCATCTCCGTTATCTCCGGTGCTGCTAATCTACCATTCGTTTCCTCTCGCTTTCTCTCTCTCTCTCCCTTCCTCACGTGCAGGTGTTCGTCGCAACTTCGTTCGGCGCTCGTGCAAACAGGAGTACATACGACAAGGTGACAAAGGGGCACGACGAATTTCCGTAATCCGAGACCCCGGACATCCTCGTTCAGTTTCCCGAGGACAGGCAGGCCTACGGACGGACGCGGTAACGGATGATCCTTTCGCGATCCTCCTTTCTTTCTTTTCGCGGCACGTGTTCGCCGCGCCGATAAAGCGGTAGCAATTGGCGGGTTTCACGAGGCATTCCCACCTGCCGTCACACCGCCGCCGCCGCCGTCGTCGCGCAGACAGACGCAACACGCCACTGTCCACGTGCCCCGGGACTCTCTCGAAGGTACACCGCGAGCGGGCAGAAGTCGAGCACACACCTTCCTCGAGGTAAAAGCAGCCTGTTGCGAGCACCTGTACGCGCTCGTCGTGCGCGCAAGATGTCTCGTTGCCGATCATCGTCGTCATATGTAACCGGCCGTTGAGAGCCGCGTCGTTCCGCTCTCCCTCGCTCTCCCCCTCCCCCAGTCTCCCACATCTACCCACGAACGACAATTAAACGATTTTCAGGAGCTTTATCACGTCTAACGTTGTCGCCAGCGCCTTACGATAGCGGCGAACAGAGAACTGCGTTGTGTTGCGCCGTGGCGGAGAAAGCTTCGATTGTCAATGGTAAATTCTATAAAGTGTTTGAAATTAGAGCGACGGAGAGTTCATTGAGTGCTCGTTAGTCAGCCCCCGTCCTTCTTAGGGAACCTACATCTTCGAGCGTTCTCTCGATTCAAGCTGAATATTAATTGGATAGGAAAAGATACTCGCGCGCCTTCAGTCGCGCGGAAAATGCATTTTCACTTCTTTCTTTCTGCTTGTCAAATATCACGGAAAAGCGTCTTTCTTCCAAATAGCCACTCTACTCCCTCTCTCTTCCTTTCTCTCGGTCGCTCGTACATCGTGTCTATATTTAATGCGTCTCGTTAACATCGGCTGCCCGACGTGTATCCGACTGTACATCACGGTAAATTATGAAATCTTATGTCGAAATGACCGAATGAAATCGTATCATAGCTGTTGAGGGGGAGAGAGATTCGCCACGCCTGTTACCAAAGTCTGTCTTTTCTTCGGAGGAAGCCGTGGAACGAAGAGAATCGTAAAGCGCGGATAGAAGTCGTAGGAAGGGGGAGAGGGAAGGAGTAAAGATGAGGGTGAGGCTCTAGAGAGTAAGCGAACGAGTGAGCGAGGGAGACACTGCGGACTGAGTGGCTAAGGGAGCAGGAAGGAGGCAGAGGGAAGAAGAGAGTGTACACGTACCTGTATGTGTGTGTGTATATGTGTACGCGCGCGCAAGAGAGAGAGAGAGTGAGGGGGGAAGAGAGAGAGAGAGAGAAGGTGAGGTCCGCCGCAAAATACAAGTTGGTAGGATATCGACCAGCCGGAAGTCTGAGTAGTTGTTGCCATGGAGACGCTCAAGTCAATTTGACCTGGGCCAACAGTCACCGGCATACTGATGCACGATATGCCATCCCATTATTCATATGGTTTTTACACGGTAAAACATATTTCGCGGCGCGATTCCCCAACGGCGTATATACCGTTTCGCGGATGCGTACCGTCTCCTGGCGGAGAGCAACGCTGCGACGCTCTCGGGATCCAAGTGCGCGAGGGCAAAGATAGAGAGAGAGGGGGGAGGGGAGAAATTTCTTCCACCTTTACATCTGTCCTTCAGGATCGTGTTCGGTCTTCTCGGTCGGAGGAATCGCAGCACGTGTCACGACGTGTATGGAACAACGGCTAATGTTCCGAGAGATTTCCGAAAGTTTACTTCCATTAGCGATCTCCAGCGAGATTACGGATGTATGGGTGGGAAATGGATTTTTCTCGGATTAAGTCCACGTCGGGATCATCTATTTTGCGCTCGCCGTTTTCCTTCTTTTCCTTTTATGACGCCGGGGGAAAATATTTCGCTCGCGCGCGCGGCACCGTCGAATTTCGGCTCGATTATTAACGGCGGATCGCCGGCACTTCCTAAAATTATAAACTCCCGCTGAGCCGTTTTGAGCGTGCATACCGAGCGACACAGACGACGCCGGAGAAGCGAGGGAGGATGACCGATTGGATAGACTCGCCGGATTCGGCGCAGGGTCGAAGCTACTGTCCGGAAATAGTCTTATAACTCGATGGTAAGTGTGGTCCGAAAATAGCGGGATTCCGCGCTCTCGGTTTTTCGTTTTTGAGCGTCTGGCTCTCTCTCTTTCTCGGCGAGCGAGTTCGGCGCGTCCTCGCGAAGGGATCGACGAAAAACTCCGCCGCGCGTCTTTGTTGCCGAATATCAGACCGTGGTCGGTCCGCAGATTATAATTACATTCAGTATTATAATAACAATTTATTAATCGACAAAAGAACGAGAAAGAGAGATGGAAGCTTTCATTATCATCCTTGGACAATTCCTCTAAGGACATTACAGCAGTAATTTAATAGTAAAAAATGGAAAAAATAAATAAATAAATAAAAGAGAAAAAAGCCGAAGAGAAAGTATAACGAGGAGCGTAGTAACGTAAATTCAATTAGTGTAACTTCTCGATCTCATTTCTCAAGGAAACGTTGAAAAACAACGCGTGCACTTTTTGCTCTCGAATAAAATAATTCTCTGCGGATTACAATTAGCGAGCCGGCGAAAGAGAGACAGAGCGTCGGACGATCGCGACGCAAATCCGCGCGAAGGGAGAGCCCCTCGCGGAGAATTCGCGGCATCGCAGGCACCTGTCAGCCAGCCGATTACGCAGCTACTTCGGCTATTCAAAATGGCACGCGTGACGCCAAACTTAATCGACGATCCGGTGATTCGACGCGGCATACGTGGGACGTGTCGGTCGATCTCAATTTATCCTAGCCGCCGCCTGCGACTGCTCTCGCCCACATTCACCGCTGCGCTTTCCGCTTTAACGTAACATCGAAGTTGACAACCTTTGAATATTATTAATACAGTGTGCGGAATGAGCTTTACGGTATGCCGATGTCGGCAGCGTTATTAGAGCGAAAGCGACGTGCCTATTTACGGAATCAGATTTCGACGAAGGACATTGATGCATGCGAGAGGGAGATTGTGAAATCGCTCGATCTACGTGTTCCCGAGTCGCAACGATGAGAATATTCGCGTTTCACGGTTTACCGCGTCGCAAGAAGATTGCAATCGAAGAAATTAGAGTGACTCTGGTTGAACTTTGATTAATCGACGATAACGGCACATGTGTGTTCTTTTCAATTTTCTTGTTTGCTTCAAAAATATTTGACGACGGAGATATAACGAACGTAATATATTCACGACAAAATTCCACGATGAAAAAAAAGAAAATTTGTTATAATTGACAGATGTCATACTTGTCACTTTTAAATTCAATCAGACTGTTCTGACTTAATAAATTGATCCCTGACGAGATTACTCTGCGATTTAAAATAATTGTCTCAACAAAATAATTACCCACTTTGATTAACTCAAATGGATGGCTAGAAGTACGATTTTGCTAAAATAGAGGTGAAAATTAATTACATAGGAATTATTAATTTTTCGATTAGCGTTGAACGGCAAATTACATAGGAAATCGGTATTGGCAATTCTCTCGGTTATTTATCGATTAGATTAATCAGAATTTGGTGAAAGTTCGCTCCAAATGCTGTGCTATATTATAGTGCGCGCGTTAATCAATCGCAATCGCATCGTTTCAATTAACGTCGCACGAGAATCGGCGGGAAAAGATCGGGTCAAACTGAATTTGGCTGCGGTTAGTCTATTCGATGATCTCGCTTGGTGAAATTAACCCAGCGTTAATACGGCATAGGCGCTGCGACCCCTCGAGCACTTCTCCTTCTCGCATGAACCGTTCTATGATACGAATGTATAGTCTGACACGTGTGAGAGGAATGAGTTGGTGTGCGCGCGCTACGTGGTCGTGTGTGTGATGAAGCGAGTACTGTGGCGCGTCTGTCTGCGTATATACGAATCCAGCCACGCTGGTATAGATTCGATCCGTATGTAAGTACAGCGTATATACACACAAACACACACGTGCATCGCGCATGCATTTACGCAGCATTCGCGCGCATTCGACGTTGGCTATATTTATGTGCGCAAACGGAATATGACACATAATACATAAGTCGAAAATAGCTCATAGAATGTTCCATTAAACGAGCTACGTGATGAAGTGCTGTCGGATTCGCACAAAGCCTACCCGCTATTTCGATTCGCACGAGCCGCGGAATCGGCCGAGTCGAAAATGTTCGACCGCGTGGAAAATATTTTTCCTATCCGTGCCGAATAACGCACGGATTGCAGCTTATTTGAGACAAGATGTTTTCGCATCGATTGTAATCGTATATTTTGACTTGGGATCGGCGCACCGAACTGGAGTTTATTTTTTGCCGTTCGGCGAGGGGTGAGAGAACGGCAACCCTCCATCTTTAACTTACTCATCGCCGCTCCGGGTATTCGAGAAAGTAATTTTCATTTGAGCTATTCTATCGCCCCTCGAACGAATGATTACATCATCCAAGGGGGATGCCTCGTTCGCGCACCCAGCCAGCGGCGGATTAACTTGATGCGCAACCCCGTCACTAAAATTCATAATCCGTATACGGGCTGTACAATGTATTTCTCCGAGCGCGAGATGAAAGGCTTTCTCTCTCTCTCTCTCTCTCTGTGTAAATTTATTATTTTTCGACAGACAAATCCACTGTGAAAAATAAAATCGACAAATATTCGGTGTCATACGACAACGCGAATTAAAACGTATCCCTGTAACAAATGCAAACATTAATAACGACAATAAATTGAACTTCGTCAATAGCAACAAATTATACAAGGGGAAAGCTAACGCGATCATGATACAGGTTTTGTAACACGTAAAAGAAAGCTACCGACGACAAAATTCGAAATGGCTAATTATTAGGCCCTGATGCGATAATTGTCAATATCATTAGTCGGCTGAGAAAACAGATTTTGATGTGTCGTCGGTATATTCGTTCCCACAGTTTTCGTTTACGAAAATAGGAATATCTTGAGAAGGGTGACATCGCAAGGCATGCACAAAGAGCAGATATAGCATTCTGCTGCTCTTTACTCAAGAAACTATTAGGTTACCGAATAATTCATGCTAGGTCGCAACCCGCCAATCCGGTGGCGCGCAGCGTACACGACGACGACGCCGAATCTAAAGTTCGTGGGGTCGTGCAGGATGCAACGAGAGTGGCGAGGGAGAAAGAGGGAGAGATATATACACAGAGAAAGATAGAGAGAGAGGCGGAAGGGGAGAACGAGAGAAAGAGAGAGAGAGAGAGAGAGAGAGAGCGAATGTTAGGCCAGGAGAATATAACAGAGAGTGGAAGGGAGAGCAAAACTGAGAGAGAGTATACTGTGTTGCCAATCTCACCCTGACACCCTATATCCTGTGGGGGGCATAGCCACCCCGTTCGCCTCATAATCGTTTCTCTCCTTCTGCACACTCTCGACACACAGAGCACAAGAGAGAAGGAGAAAGATGAAACGACAGCGAGGGAGAAAGGGAAAGAGAACGAAAAAAATGAGAGAGAATGGGAATAAGAGAGAGAAAGAGAGAGGGAAAAACGAAAGAACGAGCCAAGCGGGAAGACGAAGGGTAGGTACTGAGGGCAGATGGGCAGGAGTGAGACAGACAAACTGGAAAGGAAAGAGAGAAACAAAATTAGGAGATGGACTAGCGGCGCCGAGAGAGAACGCGACGAATGGCGGGGAGGGAGCACGGATAAATGTGCCGGAATAAGGGAAAAATGAAAACAAGATAGAGACGGATAGATCAAACAAACGGAACGAAAGAGATAGCCGGTCGAAAAATACGCGCAGCGATACAAAAATTGGAATGGAACGAGCAGATGTGTGAAAGGGGAAGAGAGAGAGAGAGAGAGGCAGAGAGGAGAGACGAAGTTAACGGAGAGAGAAAGAAAGAGAGACAGCAGGAACGTATAGAGGAAGAGAGAAAGAAAGCCGGAGAGAGGTAGAGAGAGAGGGCACAGAGAGAGGGGTAGATAGACAGAGAACGATAGCGAGAGAGAGAAAGAGGGGAGGAGAGAGAGTCGAGTATAAGGCTAGAGCTGTTGGCGTTCCGACCCGACCTCTCATCCCCATTCCTGTCTCCACCCACCCTTCTGGAAGCAACCCCTTCCACCCCGCACTGCCTCGTCCCCACGTCCCTATGCCTCCACCCTCGCCCACCATGGCACAACCACCCACCTATCCAGCCCACCGACCAACCATACCACACAGTAACACCCCGACCGACAGATCAATACCTACCAACTACCAAGCTGCTCCCAGATTATCATTCTATCCGACTACTTTGAACGGCCCCGAAAATTGAGTGACCGCGCCGTTTGAGATCCGCACTTGATGCACAAACGAGCCTCCCGCGAATTCCAAACGGCGCTGCGGTGTAACGAGCCGCGGATTCGTCGAGAGATGAGATCCGTCTCATCGGCGCGGATGTTCCGCCGCTGTTCGCGTGTTCGTTCCCCAAGAAATTCGCATTTGCGGAAGAGAGAGAGAGAGAGAGGGAATCAACGTCGTGGGCAAAATATCGCGAACATCGCGTCGCGAACATAGTGTGAATCGTTGGTCATGGAAAGAGATTATAAAAAAAAAAAAAAAGGTAGAAAATATTAATGCTCGCCTCGTCAAATAATCCGTGGTTTGGGAAACCGTAAACATGAAAAACCGTAAACACGGAGCACATATTTTGCACGCGCAAGCTCACGCGAATGTCGACGGGCGGCGAAAAACACGGGGAAATTTAATATGAAACCAGGCACCGGTAACGACAGCGCGTTCTGATGCGAAATTTCATTTGTATCATCGCGGCCGCGGCCATCGAGAGAGAGACAGACACGAGCGACGTGTACATACTCCGCGAGTCTCGGAAGTCTCAGAAGTGACTTCGAGATCCGCGGAAAGTAGGTCGAATGTCCAAATAAGATTCTCCATTTACGGAACTGAAGGGGGAGAGCGGTGACGGTGGCGAACGCGCGATTCATCAACGGGAGCTCTTTATCCACTTTTACCGGCGCGATGAAATTAATCGGATTCCCCCGGTGTGAATCGCTTTGATGGAGTGCACTTTTGCGTTCTATGAACTACGTGATTTGGTTAAACAGCGGTGAACGGACGGCACGCGCGCGGGAATTATCGCGCTGGAAACGCTATCGCGTCCTTTATTACTCTTATTCCTTGCCGCGTTGTACTCATCCGTAATGAGCCGGCAATTTTTCAGAGCCGAACGACCTTATGATCGCATACGCGTTACGTCAAATTAAAGAGCAACAGGTGTCTCTCTCTCTGCTGCTGCTGCTGCTGATCATCCGATGTACTCCGCGTTAAAATAGTAGCGGCACGATATGACGACGCCAACGGGATATATATTCATTCCGACGCGCGCGCACACACGCACATACCGGCGGAAAAAGCACCGCGATATTATCGTGCGAAATTGGATCTCTAAGCTCTCTCTCATATCGAGATCTCATATATCGAATTGTGATCGAACAGCACGCGATTAAGCGCGCGTGTTTATAAAAGCGCCCGATCGATTAGTCAAAGAGCCAATTCGCGGCCGTTTCCGTTCACGTACAGACGGAAATGAATAATTAGAGGGAGGGGGGAAGGGGGGGAGAGCGTTTACAAAACCTGCGTCGAACTATGTGGATTACATTTACATCGAACTGTTTCAAGCCGTCGATGTTTTCAAGAGAGAGGAAGCGAAACGATCGCCTATAATCAGAAAGGTTGATGAGCGCTCGTGACTTGAGAGAAATTTTTTCATTCAATTCCATCATGGCGAATTTCAGCTTTCAATGCGCTATTGATACGAGAGACCGTCCCGAGCGCTTTATCGCAACCTCATCAACGTACTCCAGGAATAAACTAATTTCGCCGGCGGAGCCGTTTGAAAAGGGAGCGAAGGAGATTCTCATTATCGACTCGGGGTCTCTATAAAAATCGTATACACGTGGTGCGTGGGAACGTTCAATTACACCGACCTTAGCCATTCCCAGCAAGGACGCTCGTCGTCGGAGAACACTCGCGCGATACGTCACCGACAGAGCCGGCAACGTCACTGGGGCGCCAGTGGGTGACGTCAGTGGTATGCTAAATGAGATTAGGCTCTTGCAAGGGTTTATTTGCGGCCCACGCGTTTTCCCGCCCTCGCGAGAGGCAAATGCCGTGCGGCATGTATCTACTTACGGCGGCGGGGGCGCGTCGTCGTTCGCGCGGGACTTTCGAACGCGACGTTCCTCCTCCGTTGAATCCCCACGCTCGCACGCGATTCGCTCGTGCGGTATAAATTTGCGCCTGATTGTTGCTCCGTTGTAATCGAAATCGCGCCCGCGACGCGATAATAACGCCCCCGAGTGCCGACTGTTCGCGCGGCGAGCGCGAACGATGACGCACATTGTTCGCGCGTAAGCGCGAAGTCATTCACGTGGGATGAAAATAACGATACGATTTTCGGGATTAAGCTTGACGAGAAACACATGCGCGCGACGTCCGAAGTCACGTATTAGGCTACGAAGGGTTAAGAATGTTAAGATCGGCGCGTGCATCCGCGCGATGAGTCAGTCACCGCCGTATACATAGTTCTCACCGTGTTCGCTTAGCGCGGGAGATGCGGAGGTATTCAGGAGCGGAATGTGAGAGACGAACAAAGATAGACGGGGAAAATGTGGAGAGCGTAGAGAAAGGAATAATGATGGTCTATCGGAGGGTTGGCGGAAGGGAAACCTACAGAAGGGCGAACGATAAGTGAGAGGGAGTGGGAGGCAAGACGGATCGCGAGATGAAAGAGAGAGAGAGAGAGATGAATACTTTACGCTGCGTAGAAGAGGGCCGAGAACGACCGAGCAAGTGGGCAGGGAAGAGGGTCGGAGGCTGAAAGAGACAGAGAGAAAAAGAGAGAGAGAGAGAGAGAGACGAGAGGGAGCGAGAGAAAGTGGCAAGAGGATAGCACGAGAGACACGGAGAGTAAGGGACGAAGATTTCCTGGCGGCAAAGCGCTCTCGCCGCTGCAGGCAGCGACGGCATAAATCGGCCGAAGGGAAAACTTTTTGGGCGCGGAGTTACCAGTCGGTATCCGCGCTCGAACGCGCGTATGTGTACGTGTATACACATATGTGTATGCGGTTTTATCTGACGGTACTCGGGGATGTTGCGGGTTGATTTATCGCCTGTCGTTGCCATGGAAACCTCGGCGTGACCGGCTTGCGCGACACCCTCATATCCGAGTCGACTCTGGTTTGCTCTATTCCTCCCTCCCGTCTCGCCTCGCGTTCGCGCTCGCTCACTCACTCGTGCTCCCACCCTCTCCGTTTCGCGCCCCCGCGAATATATGTATACGTATCGCTCTATCTCTTACTCTCCCACACCCTCCTCCATCCACACCCCCTGACCCCCTTTACCTACTGCCTTTCTCTCTCTGTCTTCCTCTCTCCGTCTCCCTCATCCTCCCTCTCTCTCATCCTCTCTCTCTCTCTCTCTGTATCATCATAGTATACTCGACCTGTGTCCCTCCTTACCACATCCCCCTTTCTCCATCTCTCTCTTTCTCTCTCTCTCTCTCTCCCTCCGTTCTCCATACGTCCCCTCTTACCCCTCCAAACGAGTCTTTCTCTTCGATTCCTCCGTCTCTCATTCTTCTCTCAAGTCGTTCCGTCTCGTTTTCACGTTTCCTTCGCTTCCCTTCTATCCTACCATCTCGTCCCTCGCATTCACGCTGTTCCTCCTCGATTACACTGTCTCCCTTGCGTCTGGATATCCTTCCTTCTCCCTTCCCACCTCCCACCGTATTCGTTTCCTCTCTCGGTCGATCTCCCGGGGACCCCTCCATCTCCCATCGTTCGTCTCTCTCCATCCCTCTGGACCTCTCGTCACCCACTCCCCTTGCTCCCTCTATCCCTCTCGTCCCTCGGAAGAACCAGTACCACCGCACACCCACACACCATCACCGTCGCCACCACCACCACCACCCTGTAACCTCCCCGATCGCCCTTTTCCACGCTCCTGACCGGGAGTGCGCCCTCGTCTCCCACTTCCCCCGCTCTCTCTTCTCTCACTCTCTCCCTCTGCATCCTTTTCCCTCCTTCCCTCGCTGCCTACATTGCGTCTCTTCATCTGTTCGCTTACCCTTGCTCACTCGCTTCCTTCCCTTCGCCCATTCTCATCTTCCCTTCGATATGCACCTTACGCCACTATCACCCTTCGTCGCGCGACCGAAACTCCCCGGAGGAACGTCAAGGAGCCGAGTATCGGCGGAATCCTGCGCGAGGAGCCGCACACCTTCGCGATCCTCCATCAGACGCGATGCCTTCAATCACATCGACCCTACGACCTACAATCTTTTTATCAACTCTCGCGGTTGCCTCTCGTTTGGCGGTGGCTCTCTTACTACAGTTGTACGTGTTAATCGTAAGTCGGTTCGGACTGGACGCGGCCATGTCGTTCGCGGCAGTGATGAGAATTTCGACGCTTGAATTATGGTTCACGCTTCCTGAAAGCAATATTGCCAAAACGCGAGTTGCTTGAATTTTCACGCGGAGACTTTTGCAACGAGATTACAATGTTCCCGATGTCATAAATAATTTCATCAACGCGTTTAGGTAGTGGTAATATTGACTTTGATAACTGAGTGCGCACACACAAATCTTCGACTCTCTCTCTCTCTCTCTCTCTCTCTTGCTCTCCCTTTCTGTCTCTCCCTCTATCTTTTTCCCGCCTACTCAATCGGTCTTTATAGGAATCCGGATGATCGCATCATTTGATCGTACGGTTAATTGATGAAGTTACCGATCTAATTATATGCCTGTAACGAGTGCCTTATCTTTTCTCCTTCATTGAAAACCAGTTTGCCGGTATCAACTTTTCCCACGTGCTCACGTAGATTTCATTTTCGCGTCGATTCGAGTTGAATTGGTGAACGGAGCCGCAAATAGTTCCTTTCAATTATGCTGCTGAATATAACAAACAGCGCGACCTATAATTAATGATATGTGCATATATTTCACGAGAGAGAGAGAGAGA
>NW_014555972.1:4703423-4710178 GCF_001313825.1 Dinoponera quadriceps | reverse complement strand
GGGGGGGGGGGGGAATGCATATATACGGTAAACAAAATTTATGCCCGCGGAATGAAACAATCTCGCCGTCGCGACAGTGTGAAGGGATTTATTTTCTGTTTCGCGAGATATTACGTAAGGATCACATCGATTAATTCGCCGTCGTACAAGAGCTATCGCGTCAAACCACCAATCCTCGAAACTGTGTGTCTCCCAACGTGTTATCGATCGCCGCTAATGCCTCTCTCTCTCTCTCTCTCTCTCTCTCTCTCTCTCCTCAGTTTAATTCTCGGTCCCGCGGCCCCGAAAGATTGAGAAAGATTCGAGGCCCGAGGGGAGACTAGGAGTCGCGTGTTTTCCGAACCGCTGATCGAGCCGCGAACGACGAAGGATTCATCTTAAATGTCGAACGGCGGCCCACAGCGGCAATCTGTGCATTATTCGCCTCCGCGACTCGCGGGCGAAGAGAGCGGGTGCGTGACCGTAAGAGGATCGATTGGCATATGCAGACCCAATTAGGGATTCAGCCGGAAATGCAGGGGGGTACCCCGCCGGACGAAGAATATCGCTGAATATTGTATAAATATAAATGAAACAATGAAACATAAGAAAAAAAAGGAAAAAGCAGATCCCGCTGAATACATCGCCTTCGCGACGAGTTTCGTAACGAGCCCGATCACTTTCACGAGTGATCCCGCGCCGTTAGAATCACGGTCGACGATCGCGCAAAACATTTAGCCCGCGCGACACAGCGACTTTCCGCTACAACGATCGCTCCCCGGCTTCCCGATTCTTTCCCGAGGACAGTTTGAGCACCGCAGCCGGCGATAACGATACTTTCGCGCGCTTCGTATCGGGACTTTTTGCACGCGAACTTACGCTTCGTCCCGAGATAGCGCGAGCGCGTGAGAGAACTCGAGGCGGCGGTAACCGGTGATCGATCGCGGGTGAACATTTCTCTACGCACCCGATAAAACGACAAGCCTCGTCGTTGCTCGCGCGCTGCACACGTGTGCGCACACACGCCGAGAGTGCGCTCGACGCCGGCTCGTCAACCCGGCATCGAGCAGAGTGAACTAGTTGGAGAGAGATTCCCGATCGGAATAATTCCATTTTTCCCCGATAATACGACAGAAATCTGACGAATAACGGGATTACAGTCCGATCGGGCACCCTTCCGAATAATTTCATAATATCTGCGCCGCTCCGGACGCATCTTTTGCGAGTAAAGTGGAGAATGCGCCGGTGAACGCGGTTAGCCGACGGTAAGGACACACCTCGCGAGCTACGCTACTTCTGTATTATCGACGTTCGAATTACGGCATCGAATTACCTCCCGCGCCACCGATATTCGCGGGAAAATATATTCTTCGATTCATCGGGGCTCGTGTATCACACTTTGCGGACAGATTTCTTCCCGCGACTTTTTCTACGAAAACGCCGCGAATTCCTCTTCTTCTCTCTCTCTCTCTCTCTCTCTCTGTCTCTCTCTCTCTTTCTTTTTACCACAGGCATTAACTAATTGAAACAGAAGCGCGGTCAGGGGACGGGCCGAGGGATCGAGGGGGATTTACAGCGCGGGAGGGATGAAAACTTGACAAAAAGAACGAGCGGCAAAAAAGTGGGTGGACACCGAGAAAGAGAGATGCGCGAGACGACGCTTGGAATATTCCGTCGACGGCGCTCGTTGTCGGTCTCATTGTTATCGACCCGTTGGCATCCCTCTGGCGTCATTGCTAACGCGATCACGTCGTAGCTATCACCTTCTTCCTGTCGGGCAGCACCTTCCTACCTTCCGCCACTCGTGACGTAGTTTCGTCGTCCCCCGCGAAAGGTCAACGCGGTGTCCGAATGTATTCAGGGATTAAGAGAATATTTCGTTTCCCCTCCCCCCGCAAACTCGCCCGAGATCTCTCCCCGTCGCAGGCAAATGTCGCCGGACACGGCACTTTGGGCGAAGAAGATCCCGAAGGATCTTGCGTATCTTTATCCTCACATCTTTACTCCGAAATAACACAATAACGGATTTCCCTGTCGATACCGCGAGGATTAATAAACGTGTCGGCGTATCGTGACGNTTTTTTTTTTTTTTTTTTTTACGACAAGCGGAAAGAGTTTACGCTTTACGACCGTGAAGAACGGGTTGCATACGGCCGGGCCGTAAAGATAAATATGACACTGTATATAAGCGATGCTTTTCTTGTGCTAATTTCTTGACTAATCGGCGATGCGTTGAAGCACCAAGGATTCTAGGTAAAAAAGTGATGCGTCGACCTTCCTAATTCCCCGCAGTTATGTTCTCTTTTATATTCCAGTCATGCGTCACGTAACGTTTTAAGACGAGATAACGTCGCGAAGAAGACGTTGTCATTATTGTTTCGCTGTTACGAGCATCGCGTGTAATATCGCGCGAGCACGCACTAAGCAATATTCTCCCCGTAAATTTGCGGGCACGCGTGACAATGAAAAATGATCTGATCCATTGTTTATTTATCGAGAGGCCCAAATAAATTTCGCATCGCAAGATACCTGAAATATTGAGGACGGAGTAGCGGAATATTTTCGACAGTGACGATGCATTTTTCAATCTATTTGTTTTTCATCCTCCTTTCCTTTTTTTCCTGGCATGATTTCACGCCAGGCTAAATTGCTTTTGAATGAGGGACAAGTAATAACTTAGTGCAGAGATAAACGAGCATTAAGAAAGTGCGAGGGATTGAAAAAGTGGAACGTCCGTGATGATAAAGCGCACGTATCTACGCGCCGTGCGGACGTATTGTAACGTTTTTAGAATGTCTAATGAGCGAGATAAGGGACGTCTGTAATCTATGAAAACAGATCCAGGAGGCAGGTGAGTAATATGTTGGTATGCTTATTTGTCACGTTCGGATTTTTAGAAATATAAATCCCGCGTTTATATAAATGCCCGAGGACTGTCCGCTCGGGATCATTACAGCTGCAAGCTGCGGTAAAAGAGGAAGAGAGAGTTAGTAAAGTGGAAATTCCTACAAATAAAATGTCACGTTTGAGTTATTGTGTTGTTCTGTCGGCGTTGTTCGGAACGCTCTTGGTGAAGGTAACGTAAATTTCAATCAATTTCAAGCGTCTCCCGCGTTTATAACGGCAATTTTGCGCGGTCGGTGCGGTGACTATCATTATTCATCAGCAGATTATTATTTACATTAGTTTGTGTAATTTTAATGCGACAGTTATCGGAAGAATTATCGGTGTAGTGGAAAGCGATAGTAAGAAAATAAGAATATTAAACGATACGCGTCACTTTTAGGGGCAAGTGCGAAGCGATGACGAGCTACCTCGAGAAACCGTAAGATTCGGTTTCTCCATTTTTGACGAATTACGACAATCCTACTGTAAATCGTTTTGCATGTCCGCGGATACCATGCCGTATATCGTGAATATCCTATGCGCTGTTAAGTGCCCCGAATTATATTTGCCGCATGGTACGACCACGCCGCAGAGTACGTCACCGGCGGCTTCACCGGCGGCTTCACCGGCGGCTTCACCGGCGGCTTCACCGACAACAACCACGGCGACTTCAGGTACACGAATGAGTAATGCCGGGAGAAGTTTTCGACTGCCGAATCTAACTCGGTTCTGATCAATTATCCGTTATTCTTCATTATTTCCACGGCGACACACGGAGATAATTTAACAATTTAATTTACCTCATTCTTTATTTCTCCGCGATTATATTCGGACTTCGTTTGTACCCATCGATTAGTATCATTAATGTAGAATAATAATTACAAAACGGGATTAAATTTAAGTTTAAAAATTATAAATGCAAGAAACGAATCACGATGTAAGTATTGGTGTGAAATTAGATCCGGCATAAAATGACAATAAAAGCCGACGAATGTTTGATATTTGTGGAATTTTTTAAGAGACCGGAACGTCGTGGAGGACTGCGCACTGATCAATCAATCATAAGGCAGAAATTTACTTTTATTTGTTTAAACTTACAGCACCAACGACAATCACAACTACTACACCGTCCGTGACAACAACAACCTCTACTACCCCATCTACGACGGTGTCTACCACTCCATCTTCAACAACGCCTACGACAACAACTTCTACTACTACTCCATCTACGACAACGTCTGCTTCGAACCCTCCGTCGTCGACGCCCGGTATGGGGTAGATAAAACAATCCAACAATGCGAACACGATGATAATGATAACGAGCGTCAATACGATATTATGGCGATAAAAGTCTATATAAATTGAAAAACAACACTGTATATTTAACGATGAAGTAACGAGTAACGCACAGTTTTTAGTTGATCGCATAAGTATGTTTGCAATTTACACGGCAGATGTCGCAACATTCTTCAGGCGTATTGTTCCGAGTTAAGAAAGATTTCTTCTCCACGTGCGAAAGCACTTATAGAACGTTGATAAAAACGATACTGGCGTTACCGGCGCTGTTTTCTGCGGTTGTAGAAAAATTTGCACGGCAAATAAACTGCGAACGATATTTCCCGGTGTAGATATACATCTTCTCATCCTGCCTTTTATGGATTTCCCTTCCCTTTTTGAAATAACGCGTACCGCAATAAATGGCAGTAAAATCACCCGCAAATCGCACATCGATATCTCTTTTAACGTGCACGAATCCGCATTTAAATGTATAATTCCGCTTTGAAATCCCGCTCTTCTCGGATTCGACGAAAAATAATCGTATAAATGGGATTTGCGTTATACAATTTTTGCGCCGTATATAAATTACACGCGATTCGTTCTCGCGGATTTGTTTTGCGCGCACTCGAATTTGCATAAATTACGTACGAAAATGAAATTGTTTAATATGTTAAATTTCATCATCGAGGGGCATACTGAAACGAAGCCCGGCGGGCACCGGGAAAGGAAGAGCGAAACTCATCAATGTAGAAAATAAGACCTTGCTCTCGTTGTGAAAGTAATGTCGGACAGCCTATTACGAGAAACTTACGTCCTCTCACTTTCTGCGTGCACGTACAATGAGCCGTTGGCGAATTACATCAAATGTAGTTTAACGCTGTAAAAGGCAAGTCCTGTTAATCGCCGCGGCATAACGAAAACACCCAAGTATTCTCATCTTGCAGCATGCAACATTCTTGAGAATGCATTCTAGCTCTCACATTCACCTCTTCGGAGATGAATTTATTAAAATCAGAAGGAAATGACCTAATTTTGACATAAATGTGACATAAATGTGACATTTGTCAAGCACATGACGAGATTTCTCTCTTTCACGTACACTATAGTAATATTCGTTATAAATAATTGAAATTAAAAATTAAAAAGTTAAATGATAAAAGTAGCAAATTAAAATATAAAATTGAAAATTAAAATTAAACGTACACACATATGTAAATGTCCTTGAAGAGGTTAAAATTTATGTCCTCGAAATAATAAAAACAATCCACAGTCATGTAAAATGATAAATTTCGACCGGCCGTTTCGGCTTTTTCTAACTTGAATTACAGAAATGAGAAAATCTATAAATAGCCTTATCTCGAACGTATCATTAAATTTAACAGCCGCCACATTAAATGAACAGTTAAATTTTTAATAGAGCAATTACGGGCGCTAAAATGCCTTAAACTTCGCGATCGATCAATCTTGATCTCGGCCATGAGTCATTTGAGAACGAGCTGCCGACATGTGGAACAACCAGTGTGTACCAGGATACAACGTTGCAGGATATAGACTAGTCTCGACTAGTGTGAATCACAGCTGTCGGCATGCGAAAGTATGAGAATGCCAAGTAATATATAATGCGACGTCAATATGTTCGGCTAATATGGAGCAAGATACCATCCGGAGGATAAAAATACGACTCTATCACGCGTGTATTAATAATAATTTCATTCTGCTTACGCACGGAAGAAATTTCTCCTACAATAATAAACCTATCGTACTCGATTCTATTCTAAAATTAATGATAAAGTTTTATCTCGTGTCGCACTTCCGTATCTGATGCGTTACAATTGAGTTCTCATTTGCAATAAACAGGAAGTATCTCGTCGATAAATTGTAATAATTAGACCCTTTCTCATGTTCGTTTACGCATGTATTGTGCAATTTGCAATTTGCAATTTGCAATTTGCAAATTCATCGTGGAGTAATAATACTGAATGACGCGGTGTGATATTTAAAATGGGAATTCTTACTCATCGACTATAATCAGTAACGTAAATGAGGAAACGGATGATTATATTATGATTCTATGTAAGTTATTTCTATTATCTGCTTTTCGCACGCAATAATCAAGGTTTCCACGTACAATTTATTCCGTGTACGCGGAATAAATTGTGTTAAATTAAGATTAAATTTTAAGATATTCCGACACCATTTGTCTCTCGTGTTATTAACCCTTTGAATCTCGGCCTTTCACCCTGGAAATGTGTTATTTCAATAGAGGAATATATCAAATAGGTGTACATAATGTTTCAAAAGTTTGTTTTCTCAGCCGAAGAAGCCAAGTGGTTTCTCAGCCGGAGAAATGAAAAAAAAATTATGAAACATTAGAAAATTGATAAAAATTCGGTTCTTTTATCAAACCCGACTTTCCACGTAGGCAAGTAAACATTTTATTCGTAACCTTCGAATATAAATGTCTCTTATTTTTTAGCTATCTCTTCTCTCAATATACAGCTTGTGCGATTTAGTTCGGCGCTCGCGACTATTCGGGTTGACGGAGAACCATGTCGGAATACGCAAGAACACGCGTACGAAATATCTTTCCTTTGCTCGCCCTCCCCCCCCCC